>NC_056746.1:1550355115-1550390115 GCF_019279795.1 Protopterus annectens | reverse complement strand
GCTATGTGAGGTGGAATGAGTGTGACAGTGAATGTGTGCAAGGTCTGTAACGGTGTGATAGCTTAGTGTGAGGTTGTTTCTGTCATGGTCGTTTGTGTCCTAGGTGTGAGGCCAGAGTAAGATGTGTCTGTTATTGGGATGCAGACATAGTAGGAAGGTATATGTTGTGACGTAGTTCCTTTTGTACGACTGTGGTGTCCCATCATAGGCTGAAGCAATACATGTATGCTCAGTAAGTGGTACTGCTGGTGAATCCAGCTGACATTTGAACCGTTGTACCACCTGAAGCTGTAGGCTTAAACAGCACAGTATGATGTATGTTCACATTCCCTGGTAACACTGTCTTGTGTGTTTCCTGTAGTCTGCACAGATTGCATACCTCAGACATAGGTATCTGTAAGTAGGGGCACACAGTACTGTAAGGTACACAGGAAATGCTCATTTGTGTCAGCATACATTTGTGTGTTGTATGAATGTCTGATGTGTGTGTAATGATGCCTGTACCATGTCCGCAATCACGTGTGTGATGCAGGGTTTGCGTGTGTACCTAGCAACATATATACTTTGTTACAGCAGTATGCCAGCTATATTAACAACTGTGCACATATGTTAGGTAGGGGTATGGCATCAACGACTAGGGTGGGTTACTGGTTATACTGTAACTGTACTCCACATTCATTGCAATGGATGACATATTTCTGCATGCATTAGCTTGATATGTACCCCCCTGGCAAGGCTTTGCATTGGATCCCAAACAGTGTGCTGAGTACTGGTGTATACTGGTGTGTTATATGGAGTGTGGCAGGCACTGTCAGCCAGTTGGGGGCTGAGCACTGAGATGTGGTATTGAATGTGTGTATCCTCTGACAGATGAACAGATGCTATATATGGCAGTTAACTGATATCTGTACTGTATAATGTTAAATGTGCCACATGACTTGCTCACACATATTGTTTACTTGTCTTCCAGGCTTATGGCTCATCACAGGAATCCCTCCTACACAGCCGCAGAGGAAAAGGAAATCCACCACAGCCTGGTTCAGCACTATACCCTGCTGTTTTCCAGGGCCAGCCAACACCAGCAGGAGTGTACTGCACTGTGGCAAGAACTTATTCGTCGGGTAAATGACATAGGCATGCATAACCAGATATATGAGCAGGTATGCCATGACTGCAGTGATTTAATTAGACATGTCTGGTGGCATGCATCTGATATCCACAGACAACAGCTTGCCACAGGTGGTGGGGTGGCCATACATCCCCCCTCACCAGAGTGGAGGAACTGCTGCTAAGTATGGTGGCTCCTGGCCTACAGCAGCAACAACATCACACATGAGTCATCATGGAGGCCGGAGCCACCCAGCATGGTGACATGGAGCATGCAGGTAACATGCCCTAGCTGTAGACTACTGTTACCTGTATTGTTAGATTATGCATATGTGAGATGTGTACTGTGTTTAGCAGTTGTGCTGCCTATTGTGTGCAATACTGATAATTAGAATAGTATCTGCACATTTATGCCTGTTGTTCTACTGTAGTTTAGCACACTCACAGTAGCAATGCCACAGTTGTGGCCACTGACAAACTGTGTCATATTTTTGCAGGTCCTTCTGGTGTGACTGCAGGGCAGACGATGCATGCTGGTGAGTGTGTTAATACTTTAAACTTGGTATTGAACTGTGCATGTCATAGGTGAAGTGTAGGCCATGTACACATAACACACCTACGCATAATGCATGCTGTGCATGTTTGCTGTGAGACATGAAACATCTCAGTAAAGTCAGTAGCTGCCTCAATCACATGCAATGCACTGAGCATCAGACACAAATATGGCAACACTGTACTGCACATTGGATAGGCATAGTTGACACACATGTACACAACATAACACGTTTGTCATATGCAGTACACCTCAACATGCTACACATAGTGTAACCGGACACCCGCTGCCAGGTCACACTTCAGTATCCCACATGTCATCCACACACCACACATAATATACCTGAGGGGTAGGAGCCTAGCATGGGGCTGTCAACACATAACACAGTCATGTTAGGCAATGCTCCCTATTGGGCACCTCACACACCCTTGTGCAACGTGGCTGTGTAATTGTGAACTTAGCCACGGCACTGCAGTTCAGGTACAGCATGCTAGGCGGTGGTCTAGCACACTTTAGTGGCCTTGAGTGACGATATGATGCATGATGATGATGGCTAATGGTACTACACCCCATACTGTTACAATGGCCATGACCAGGATTGGTATCCCATCATGTATACATGCACCACTCATCCTGTGTGTGCACATAGCATGCATGTGCAACATCTGTGTCCACAGTTATCTGCTACAGACACAGACACTGCAGTCAGACATGGAAATCCATGTGACACACAGATAGCACATGCAGCCATAGTATGTACACCTGTGTGTGATGGTGCATAGGACATTGCAGAGCTCATAATACTTGCACAGAAATGTTATGTCCTTGTACACATTGTGTTCCAGGGTGTAGGCAATCACTGAACATATACACACATGCACCACAGCCATGTACATTGTCATTAACTATGGCTGTCTACACTCACACTGCATGGACTTGATCAACACTTATTCTGCATGCTGACACGTGTGACGTGACTGTTTGCCTTGTGATACTGTTACCCACCTTCAACCAGTATTGAGCATGATTTGGATTTCTATTGTGTGTGTGTATCTGCTGTAGTGAGGATTGTGCATGTGTTCCTGTGCTCCTGTGTGCATGTGTTCCTGTGTGTATGTGTGCATGTGTTCATGTGTTCATGTGTGCATGTGTGCATGTGTTCATGTGTGCATGTGTGCATGTGTGCATGTGTTCATGTGTGCATGTGTGCATGTGCAGACCTTAACATGTATTTCCTGTCTTCCTCTCACAGGTGCTGAGGTAGGGGTTGGTGAAAGCAGCAGGCGACCTGAAGCCACTGCCATGGATAGTGGTGATGATGACACATGTATTTTGGCACAGCGAGATTTGACAGGGTCTGTCATTGGTCCACCAGTCGACAGTACATAGTGTTCAACCCCATCTATGCGCACACTCCTACTGCCATTACATCCCTCACCACCAATGGCCATAGGGGAGGGACAGCATATAGTTGGCATTGACCAGGAGAGTGTGGTACCCATGGCACTTGCATCCCTTCACAGCAGCCATAGCCATAGAACCAGAATGGTACCACATAGGCAGAGGTCTAGGGGTTCTCGGGGGAGCACCACTAGACGCATTGCCCCTGGCAGCCATGCCCTCACAGGTCTTATGACAACCACTATGTTCCGGGCTGTAATGCAGGCTCAGGCACGTATGGAATGGTACACCAGGCAGGGACTTAGGGCGCAGAGGGCACATTACACTGCTATCAATGACAGCATCCGTGACCTTGCCGGTGTCATCCGGACGTACACCAAGGTCATTGATAGATGTTCAGGGGAGACAATATATGCCCTCCACAGCATGTCAACCTCGAGCCAGGACCGTGCGGGACGCTTGCAATGTCAACACGGATGCATGCCAGCAACAGCTGGCAGTGGTCGCGGACGGCCCACACTTCACAGCCGCTCCCATAGTGGCAGTACCAGCCCCTACAATGCTGGGGCTGGCCTGTCCATTGTCCATCCCAGTAGACCACGTGCACGTGGCTCTGGCCAGTCCCAGCAGGGACATGGGTCCAGTCATCATACCTCTGCCTCTGATGACAGTACCCAGTCAGGGTTGGTGCCCGATACTGTCCATAGCACCCCTGCCAGGCACTGGTACTCTGTCCGTGGCCGGAGACAGTGATCTGTACAGCCAAGCAGGTACAGTCTGTGGCTGTCCCACAAACCACCATATATGGCAGCCACATGGTGGAGCTGTGTGCATGCAGACACACACACATTAAGCAAACAACTAGGGCTCACACATACACACACACATATTACATCAACATTAGCTCATGCTGTACTGTTGTCCCTGACACACACACACACACACACACACACACACACACACACACACACACACACACACACACACACACACACACACACACACTCACACACACACACACACACACACACACACACACACACACACACACACACACACACACACATGTTGATTGGATGGGTCAATGTCAAGCTCTGGCAAACAACAAAACGTCCTGTGCATATGATGATACCTGTGCTGCCTCCTGTCATCTGCATTATCAACAGAGGGGCAGGCTAACATGGTGCTAATGCACTGGGTGACACTATAGCAGTGTAGCAATAATAGCAAGTTGTCAACAAGGAAGTGTAACTACATCCTTGTAGGTATATCTGAGCAGACATTATGCATCAAAGCTCTGATTGTCAATGTAGCTTTATTTACACCACTGTTAAGTCTGAGTATGTATTATCCACCCATGTGCCACTTGGCTGATGTGTGATGTGTTGCCAGCATGTGTTAGTGAGTGGACAGTACGTGTGTGATGCGTGCAGTACAGATTAGCAAGTGTATATCTGTGAACATGGTGGGTGCGCACTGTCTGGATGTGCATGCATAGTGGACACATGGGACATGTGACATACCCTGTCATACACATTGTTAACATCTCATTGCATCTTTCAATGGCCAGTATGCATTCTACTACAGTTATGTACTAACATGGGTAGACGTGTGTATGACATGGGTCAACACTATGCTACGGGTGATACCTTTAATATCAGTCAATTATTTGTGGTCTTGTAGTATACACAACCTCAACAGCATGACTATAAGCAATCATTGGATGATGTCCTGACAAATGACACACAGTAGTAGGGAACCTAGTATCAGTTGGATCCTTCCAGTGCTACACTATAACACTAACCAGTGGTGATGACTGCCACCCATTACTGTGATCACACCTGTGTGTCATATAGCCCCCTTAGGTACAAGACACACTAGGGATGTGTCCATCCAAATCTGGGAATGCATGATTGGCCTACAATGCATTCCCTGGATGGGACGCATATCCTACACAAGGGTATCATACAGACAGATACCTGTTGTGTGATACATGCTGTATAGCAGTAAGCCGACTATGGCATAGTCATCCTCATGTACTAAACATACTATCCTGTCAGTACCACACAGGTGGTAGCCCTCAACATGTATGTCGGGTACCATTGTGTACATACAGACCCATGTTATGTCATGTGTCACTTGGTATCCACATATCCATAGGTATTGTGGAGTCCCAAGGTGTATCACATAAGACATTAGAGGCCTGAATGCATATCCACAAGGCAGTCGTACACCTATAAAGACTGACCATTCTTGGCAGACTTTGTTGTGTATGACCATGTCTGACATATACCCCAGGCATATACCCTCACTCACACTATTCTTAAGTAACTGTCATGGGTGTGTGTGTCACAGATGACCTTGGCCACAGAACATGACAGTGGACGGCCGTGTCACATACATACATATGTGAACTACGATCTGAGAAGCAGCGGCACAACCTGTCAATGGAAACAAATGTATTCATGTAGTATGCAGGCTTCACACCTATGTACTGATTGAGGGGACATGTACACATATATATTTGCCATGCAGATACCTGATGTCTGCAATGCACTTACTGTTGTCATCATACTATGTCATACCATAGTAAAAGCAAAACCCACACCGCGTTGACCAACAGTGACACACACACAGTCAGCATTTGCAGGATTCAAACCCCTACTTAATTATGTTATGATACTAGAGAGTGACACTTTAACAAGACACACTATTTGCTTTACTGGCTGGTTTCCTTTCTCCTGCTTTATTTGTAGGATGGTGACATCATCAGACTTTCCAAAGAGGAATGTACCTCCTTTAGTGTGTTTTCACAGTCTCCAAAAAGGAGTACTCCTTTCAAAGACTACTGTACACATACACACTCACTGTTTGCAGGATTCAAACCCCTACCTAACTATGTTATGATACCAGAGAGTGACACATTAAAACCGCGCGCTATTTGCTTTACTGGCTGGTTTTTCTTCTCCTGCTGTATTTGTAGGATGGTGACATCATCAGACTTTCCAAAGAGGAATGTACCTCCATTAGTGTGTTTTCACAGTCTCCAAAATGGGCACTCCTTTCAAAGACAATTGCTTACATACACTCTCACTGTTTGTAGGATTCAAACCCCTACCTAACGATGTTATGATACTAGAGAGAGAGACGCACTAAAATGGCGCGCTATTTGCTTTAATGATTGGTTTTCTTTCTCCTGCAGTATTTGTAGGATGTTGACATCATCAGACTTTCCAAAGAAGAATGTACCTCCTTTAGTGTGTTTTCACAGTCTCCAAAAAAGCACTCCTTTCAAAGACAATTACACACATACACTCCTTGTTTGCAGGATTCAAATCCCTACCTAACTATGTTATGATACTACAGAGAGACGCACTAACACTGCACGCTATTTGCTTTACTGGCTGGCTTTCTTTCTCCTGCAGTATTTGTAGGATGATGACATCATCAGACTTTCCAAAGAGGAATGTATCTCCTTTAGTGTGTTTTCACAGTCTCCAAAAAGGGCACTCATTTTAAAACCGCTTCTACCAGACAATTGCAACTGACATGTAGGACTATCACGCGGCCTTCTTCAGTTATGTCAGGAACCTGGGTGGACACTCACTGATATGCTGTGAGTTACTGCATACTGACTAAACCTACCCTGAACCCACTGGCATTGCCTACATCCTGGCAAACAGGTTCAGTGCAGATGTCTCCCACCCATCCCCCCTAAGGAGCAACTATCCATCCCAACAGAGTATAACATCCCTGTTATCACACAGTAATAGGTGAGTGCTGCCCTCCCCACAGCGTACATCACAGTATCAATGTGACCAGATGGTTTCCCAGCCTGCATCATACACGAGCATCATGATAAATGCAACCCTCACATTACATCACTGTTCAGTATCAGAGTTACCACAGGATATGTACCCTAGGAATGGCGTACTGCGACAGTGGTCCCGCTCCACAGAGTTGGTGCCACAATGGACCACAGACAATATTGCCCTATAAGCCTATGTAGCCTGTTCTGCAAAGCTATGGAGAATATTCTCATACGACTCCTATACATAGACATCGGGAACCTACAGACACTGTGTCCTACACATTTCAGCATTGTTGTGGGCAGATCTTGCCTCTTGAACCTGTCTGTATTCTTTAAATGGCTAACAGGTCCATCAACATAGGGATGGCTGTCCACACAGCCTACCTGAACCTTGCAAAACCCTTCAAAACAATAACCCACTGGCCCATTATGCATAGGCTCACCAGCGTCAATATGGACACGTCTCACACAATGGATTGATACCTAGATCAGGGATAGCACCCACATGGTCAGAATTGCAGTTGCCATGTCTGACTATGTACCAGTTACACATGGCATCTCACACGGCTTGGTCCTGGGATCTCTCTTGTTCAGTATATATTTGTCTTACGTACAGGCTACCACAGGGGGAATATTGCTGAACATGTTTGCACTTGACTGCAAACTGGGTGTCATGATCAACACTCCAGCTGCCACATGCATACTCAGTCAGGGTCTCACAGAGATGGATGACTGGTGCCTGAGCCATGGTCTACAGCTAAATGCCATTAGTTGCATAGTCATCCCCTTTGGGAGTAACAACATGCCCACACATTACCACATAGGTAGTACTCCATTACATACGGTAGGAGTTGTTATGGGTTTGGGGACATGACTTGTTCGTACTGTCGCCTTTAACATTCACGTTGCCAAAGTGATTGGACACACCTTCTATGTGGGCCACCTTATCCCATATGGTTTCACATCTAGATCGACTGAGGTAATTGTGCCCCTATACTCATCACATCCATGCTTGGTTACAATGCCACATTTGGGGTGTACCTTACCTGACACCTGCAGCAACTGTACTGGCCATGGAAGGTCCTCACCAAGCAGATCTAGGGACTCACACAGATGCCCTGCATAGTTCAGATGCAGTAACTCCAGCTCTACTCAGTCTCTTACCACCTACTCAGATATGATGTGCGCCTGTTGTTTACAGATATACCCAAACCAGAATCACTGGACATGCTCCACCTCAGGATATCCAGCTCCCTTGGAGCTACACACTCCAGGGACGTATACCTCAGCACAGATGTTAATAGGACATTGTGGAGGGACAGATTATTATCCCAGAGGCTCCACTCACTACAGAATGTAATCCCAGTTTCACATAGGCAGAGCCACCCACTTACCACCTACTGGAGACATCTTGACGACTGTATGGGTGATTGCATATTTACCCCTGGAATATCTTCTGTGTCCCTGCAAGACAGAGGCACACTAGCCTAAATGTACATGGGCTATCTTGTGTGACCTACTATTCACGCACACAGTGTAGTAATCTGACAGGGTTGTGAATGCCAAACACACTCTGGCTAGGCTTGTATATGCCCTAGGACAGATAGCCTAGTATCGACCTCTGAACCTATGCTAATGTTCATGATGCACAATGTTTATTGCTGATACTGTTTGCAGGTCTTTATCATCTTTGCTTTACCAGTTTCCATGAACAACTTCGGTATCTGCAGAACATATTTGAGTATGACAGGATTCCACTATATTATAGATGTGTCTGCTGTCATATAACTGTGTGCACAGGGCGGATTGATGTATAGTGACAGGTTCCTGGGTTAACACATGCAACTGCCAGATATGCGTGGCCCACTGCTGTACTCAGACATGGCCTAAGTGTGTGAGCATGCCCAGTTCTACCATTCCATGTTTTGTTGCCTGACATTTGTCTCATTTATTCAAGTGTGTGAGCATGCCCAGTGTGACCCTTCAGTATGTTGCTATCTGAGGTCCACTACATTTGCTGATGTGTGCGAACATGACCAATATTAACATTTATACTGTCTGTGTTGAAAGTCAGGTTCTGTTCTCACTGCAGGACTCAACTTTGTGTCATAACTCAACAAGGATTATGCTGTGCCTGCAGGGTTTCCATGGAATACTTTGCATAGACTTATCAACATTCCATCATACAGGTGGACCACTGCAATACTGTCATGGTTTAGTGGTTCAGTACTTTGGCTATAGTGCACATTATCCTGGGTTCGAGGCCCATCACTGCTTTATATTTTCATACTGAGCAGACCAGACTGCTTAAGGGTCTGTTAAGCATATATGAGCATGTTGGCTTTTGTTCAGCTATGCCCTACTTAGACCAAGCTTGTCTGACATTGCTCAATATTCACCAACATTGCTGGACGTTGCCCAATATTACTCAACATTGACCACAGTTGTGCTAGTTGGTGTGTGCAATTTTGTTTGCATATACTACATGGTGGTAATTGCTGTTTAGCACTGCTTTATATTGCTTAACACATGGAATTCATGCCTTAGGTGGTGCTGCAGGGCTGCCTATGTCGGATGCACATACTACACTCCCTGCACATGTTTGGAAGCAGGTAGTGTCAACTTAGGCATCCCTTTTACTTTATGTGTGAGTCGGAGAGGGGTATCATTTCCAGAGTTACTACTGAGCCGGTGTATGTGCTATGCATTGCCTCTTTGCCAAGGCCAAAGCATACTGGGCATGCCTCCTTCTGCCTACTGGGGCAGGCTCAGGTTGTTCCTCCTCCGAGTCATGCTCTGCCTGTGATGGCCTTGGCAATGGTGGGGGGCTGTTTGGCCCAGGCCTGTGCTGGTCCTGCTGCAGCTGTTTTCGCAGGATCATATTATGTAGCATAGCACATACCATGACAATTTAGGTACATGTAGTTGGTGAGTACTGCAAGGCTCCACCAGATGTGTCCAGGCACCGGAACCGTGACTTGAGCAGCCCAAACACACACTCTATTACATTACGTATTTGTGCGTGTACATCATTATGGTGTTCCTGTTCAGGTGTGTGTGAGTTTCTGATGGGTGTCATCAGCCACGGCTCCAGTGCATAGCCAGCATCCCCCACTAGGTGACCATGTGGGATGTCCCCATTGGCAAATGTCTGGTACAGCTGCGTCAGATGCCAGACATGGGAATCATGGTAGCTTCCAGGGCAGCCTGCACACACATTCAGTATTATGCCCTGGGCATCACACATGACCTGGCAGTTGATGGAGGGGAAGCCCTTGCAGTTGAAGTAGACCCTACCCTGCTCGCCAGCTGGTGTTTTGATGCATATGTGCGTGCAGTCTATTGCACCCACTACCTCAGGGTATTCTGCTATTTGCTGGAAGAGACGCATATTGCTGGCCAATACCTCATGGGAATTGGGGAAATATACATGATCACCGACATGTGCTGACATGGCATCCAGGAACTGGTGTAGTACCCTGGATGCTGATGCCTGTGATATCCCCATCATATCACCAGTTGGTCTCTGGACGGTACCTGTTGCTAGTATTCTTAGGCCAACACATACCTTGGTTTCCTCTTGGATGGGTTCCCCTCTGTTAGTTCTGTGTGTGAGACGTGGCCTGCACAGCTCAACAATTTGCTGCAGGAGGTCTCCGTCCACACTATAGCGCTCCACTATCTCCAGCTCATGTAGCCCCTGTTAGGTGACCCTGGGCCTGTACACTCTTCTCCGTCTCCTCACTGTGGGTTGTCCAGCAGCATTTCCATTGTCACCACCCTCAGCATGTTGCATATGTCACCTTATAACAGCAATGGCAGCCACTAACATTTCTTTGTCTCAGTAAAGCTTTTTCAGTTTTCACTTCTATTAGCTTACTGCAGTGTCTGTTGCGAGAAACATAATGGACTGTTGTTGGCAGAGTTTTAAGTGCTAGGCTGGGATGGGCTAGTGTACTGCCTGTGTAATTGCCTGATTCTGATTATTTTCACCTGCTAGCTCTGCTAGTACTCCCTGGTAGCGTCCTACTATTTATTGTGCTTCCTTTTTCCTTTCTCTTTCAT
The DNA here is from genome assembly GCF_019279795.1 of Protopterus annectens. NCBI lineage: Eukaryota > Metazoa > Chordata > Ceratodontiformes > Protopteridae > Protopterus > Protopterus annectens. The sequence goes on along the minus strand of NC_056746.1, from coordinate 1,550,379,178 downwards.
CAGGGGGGAGCGCCGCGCACACAAGCGCAAACACGCGCACAGCTGCTAACATGCACGCACACATGCTTACATGGACTAAAACTTGCTTATTCAGGTTAAAACACGCACACACCAGCGCAAATGCACTTACAACTCTTTAAACAGCCTTATACATGCTTACTCCGGCTTAAACGCGCGCACTCACGCTTACACGTGCGCACTCTGTCTTACTCGGGTTTACAGGCGCGCACACACGTGCATACCCGCTCAGCAAGAAACTTTGGTGTTATCTACGGCATGCACCTTCCATTTCTTGGCTTTCCCTAGCCTACCTGTTGACACACCTCTTTCCAAGATGTCTAAATGACAGCAGACACATGCCACTCTGCTCCAATGAGCTTCACTTCTTTCATACATATCCCCCTCATGATGTCACCTATCTTCTACTCTGTTACTTCCCATATCCTACTCCTACACTCCACTGACTGTACTCATTTGCTATGTAAACTAGCGATTCACTATCCTAACACTCATTTACACAGGATTGCCTACTAATGCTTGATTACATGTCTTAGTCTGAGCTTCCCCACTTAGCAACCTCTACTCGGTGGCCATCTTGTCTTCAGCCTGCCAATCCCTTGCATTGTACATTACCACTTTCAATAAAATCCACATTTGTGGGTTTTAATTTGTAGTATTCTGTGTTTTAGAGCACAGCCCGTTTGCGCGGCGCTGCGCTATGCTTAAACATCGGAAATCGGCGAAAAAAAATAAAATAATTTTTATTTTAATTTTGCATCAGGGAACATTTCCAATGGCTGTATATTTGGCCATTGGCATGCTTCCTGCACTGGATGCAACCTTTATTTGGAGCTGTCACGGCTCGGTTTTGCTATTTGCAGAATGGTATTCAGTTGCCAACTGAGTATATTTCTGCAAATAACACTGCTCTTACTCGGACGGGTTTGGGTTTCCTGAATCGAAAATCTACCTCATTTGCATGCCTTTCGCCTGCAATTGAGGTGATTTGCATATCCCAGCCTTGTCCATGTAAGAGCCATTTTAGGAGCTCTCTTACACGCCCCTACAGGCTGTTCCTGGATCGCTCGTTGGACATGATGGCTGCATGGAGTCTTACTCTACTCTTAGACTCCGTGCAAGCCATCGTGAATCCGGCCCATTATATTTAAACCAAAACCTTGTCAAATAAGAATGTTGTTTTGACACACTAAAATTCAGTGTTTACACTTTAAAGCTTAATGTTTGTGAAGATATTATTAACAACTTACTCTAAGGAACAATCAAAAAGCATGTTAATTAGCTTCATGCAATTTTCTTTCCAGCACACACCTTCAACAGCACAAGACTATAAGCCCATATCCATGTTCTGTCCCTTAATTAAAGTATTGGAAAAAAAATTATATCAACATATTCTGGAGCAGCTCAATAAAAGTCTTTTGACTGATTCTCAACATGGCTTCCTCTATGTCTATCACTCCCTTACAGCATTTTAAACAATAAACAAGTTAATTTCTACCATGGAAAATGATGGTCATCTAGAGCTATATTTATTGACCTCAGTCAGACTTAAACATATTAAGTATTAACTACCAACTGCAAAAAAAAAAAAAAAAAACTTCTGAATTTAGGCTTTGGTGAGAACACTGTACAGTGGTTTTAAAGTTGTCCACTTGACAGATTCTTTACTATTCAAGCAGGGATACTCAAAGGTTTTCAGACTGAGACATCTTTATATGCAGACTGTGCAACAAAACACTTGGATTAATTGATGTTAGGTATGTATATAATTAATTCAGATGCATTGTGCTAGTAGGTCTGAAGAAGCAGCCAGTAGACTATGAAAGTACTCACCTTCTTGTTTTTTTATCTTTGTGTGTATGTTATTTATTAAAGTTATGCATGTCCTCAGCACTGGCATTCACTCTGGATTTTTACGTATTATAAAGCAACCATGTAGACTCTGTGTTGGTTTTGCCTGTGAATTCCAATACCTACTAGAATACAGCCATGGAAAGGAGTCTATACAGAAACAACGTTAGGGGCTGCTGCTGCTTTAATTCATATGTATGTGCAACAGACTGAAATCTATGCTGCTGCTGCTGCTAATAGATTAAGACCAAAAAGGAGAAGAGTTTTCAGACCCTAGGCAACATATCGTAATCTACATGATGTGGAAATTGTAGAGAGCTACAGGGCGGATAGAGACACACTACAAGAATTCTGCAACTGCTGTTGTCCTTAACTCAGAGCTAGGGCAAATTGAGGGGAACCCATCCCAGTGGAGACGAAGGTATTTGTAGCACTTAGAATTTTAGCTACAGGTACCTTTCAGGAGGAGGGTGACATAATGGTTAAGGTGTTTGCCTTACAAACACAAGGTGCAGGGTTTGAGTCTCACAAGGCATAACTGGTTAGGCTTATGACTCGCAAGGGCAGTTAGCTTAGTACTAATCTATGAACCTATGAGTCTATATTACATGATCAAAGAATCTCTTCTTCAAACACATAATAATTGACATATATACAGTGAATGCTGTAAACCGCGAATGGCCACGTCTTCAAATTTTTTCCTCAGGAAAAAATTCAGTTGGCCGTTATTGGGAATTGCTATTTTCTTCAATGTAGAGCATTTTTGGAGTTGGTATATTTAGTTAGGGGGGTGTGGGGGGCACAGCCTCCCTCATCGGGGGGTGTGGGGGTGAAGCCCCCCACTTAATTAGTGTTTTAAAGTTTGTTTTTAATTTTACGGCCACATTAATTTTTTTCCCTGAGGAAAAAAGATCAATGAAGTGGCCATTCGCGGTTTACAGCATTCGCTGTATATGTGTGTCGATTATTATGTGTTCGAAGAAGAGATTCTTTGATCACATAATATAGACCCCTTTTCAGAGCCCAAAAAAGGACATGCTGGGGGTGTCACAGGCATTAGCATCCAAAATTCTCCATCAATTCCTGAATTCTCTGCCTCAGCATATTAGTGACCACATATATTTTCCCCATACTCCAGAGGATAGGGCCAGAAATATGCAGGAGTTCTACCCTCTAACCCACTACACTGAAGTACTAGGTGCCATAGATTGCATACACCACCCAGGAAACAGGGAAAGCTGCACATTAATAGAAAAGTCTTCCACTCTATTAAATACCAAGTAATGTGTAATACCAAGAGAATCATCTTGAATGTATGTGCTGACAACACAGGCAGTTACCATGCCTCACATATGTGGCACATCTCCCAACTGTATCAGATGTTCACTGGGGGAGATATTCCACAATGCCATTTACTAGGAGATGCAGGTTACACACTGGAAACATAGCTGATCACACCCATCAGAAATGTACACACATACCTGCTGAAGAACGCCATAATGAGGCACATGCTCAAACCAGGAATATCACAGAGCATGTACTTGGTTGCTGAAGTCATGGTTCTACTGACTAGATAGAGCTGAGGGAACCCTGCAGTATGATCCAAGGACATGTACTGAAATATTCACAGTCTGTGCCATGTTACACAACATCATCCTGAGAAAACAGATTCAGCAGGATCAACAAGGCGAAGGGGCATATATCCCACAAGCAATGTCAAGTTCACCACAGCCTCATGCAGGTGATGAGTCATGGGAGGGGTAGCAGCTGTTGTGGGTGTAGGCAGGCATAGGCCTGCTAAACATGCCTTTGCATTGGCTAAGACACAATGCATAGCACAATCCCTCATCACCTAAGGGCTTAAACTCTTCCTCCTACACACATACATATAATAACATTGATGCCAGTCAACTCTCAAAACCTTTACCTCCCCACACAATGTCTGTGTACTGCTTGCATCAGTGTTGAACCTGGAGTGTATTGTGTAATAATATGAATGACTGCCATATCCTTGCATATTGTTACTTGGTAGTGTAAGCAAGTCACAAGTGGGAGATTTGTACAGGAATGACCTTAACATGTGACAGCAGAGACTTATTTGACTTATATGGTCCATTATTAAGTAGTAGGTCTTAGGCATCAAAGATTCACACAGTCATACCTCAAAAAATTAATGATGGTCAATGCATGCCCTCACTTCAGCACCATACATTTGTACTGGAAAATCATTAAAGAGAGAAGTTAGAAAGTAATGATACACACTGCAGTTTCACACTTCACAACCATTACAAGATCAGGGGGCAGAGCCTAGATGGCCAACTGATAGCAGCATCTTTTTAGAGCTCCACAAGTTACTACCAGAATACAGGAAATGAATCATTCTTTATAAACAAAAATAGAATAATCTTACTAAGGAACATCTAAACTGCAGAAATACCAAATTTGAAGGAAATCCATTGAAATTTTCCTGTCAAAATAACCTGAAGATAACCTTATCTGTGTGGAAATGAACAACTCAAAAAACTCCCATTCTGAAACTCTGAAACTACACTGAAAAAGGAAATTCAACCAGTGTCCGTTACTCTACATGAACTGTCTGTGAAAATGGACAGATTCACAGACAATTTGGAAAACCTCAAGGAAAACTGCTAAAAAACAAAATATTGCAGCAACAAACTAGAATAATGGATATTGAAACTTCTCTAAATGACATCGATGGGAGACTCAAAGAAGAAGAGAGTCAGTGTGATTTTCTTCTACAGCAAAGCAACTGGTTAATCAACAAAATAAACGACCTGGAAAACAGGGAAAGGAGAAATAATATAAGATATTTGGTCTCCCAGAGAAAACTGAAGGTGAGGATATCATATTATTTTTAAATTCTTGGCTGCCTGAAATACTTGACTTAAAAGAAGGTTTATCTAATGAGACAGAGAGAGCATACAGAGCCATAGGAAAATCTATATCTTCCTCACCTAATGCTTCATCAAGATCTATTGTAGTTAAATTTCTATCTTATTTGGACAAATAACTTATACTTAAATCAGCCTGGAGGAAAAATCCCTTATCATACAAACAAAGCCAGATACGATTTAACAATGACTACTCCTTAATAGTATTGGAACTCAGGAAAATGACTTGGCCACTTGCAAAACTCCTTAAACAAAATAAAATTAAAGCATAGCTTGTTTATCCTTCAGAAATCAGAATTTTTTACTCAAATGACATGAGAACATTCAACAACTTTGAGGAAGCTTCTTCATTCATCAAAAACAATAATATAATCGCAGTTCCTGAAGAAACTGATTGGTCAACTTCTTCTACCTTAAAAGAATCATCTGGGAAAACACCTGGCCTGACGTGAGGAAGAAGAAATTAAAAACTGAACTAAAAAATATAGAAACTACTAAATCTCTCAAGGTATCAACTAAGGTATGAGTTCTTCATGCTCATACAAACAAAAAGTATGTGCACTTTATTTACGCAAACTTCTTTGTATTAGATTTATGTTACTATGAGCTATCCATTAGCAACATAAGCTTTGCTTTTACAACTTGAAATTGTATTCAACTAGTTTATTTGTGTAGCAGAAACCCCTGTTCTTTTTTTTTTTCTTTTTCTCTAATATTGTTCAATTCCTTGCAAGTACACATGACACTACATTAGCTTACTTTTTCTTACATCTAATAATGTAGCATACTGATAAAGTAAGCATATTCTCTTTTTATAATTAATAGGAGAAAATAGATATTTCCAATATAAGGGTTTGCTTTACATAAACATTTCTTTGACAGTTTATAGCTTTAAATATTTAATAGTTTTTTATTTAAAATAAAATAAGCATATCCGTTTCATTTCCGTTTCAACATTCTAAGTAACAGTTTACTGTTTATCTGCAAATACTCACGTGCTTGTCGAAGCTTTTTGCCTCGCAGATACAGTTTTAACTCTACTTCAAAGTAAACATTACAAATCTGTTATCTAGTGGGGCTGCAGTTACATTTTATGAAATACTGTAGCTATTACAATACACATCTTAACAAGTCTAAACTGTATATATGCCTATCGCACACTATGTATAACTGTTTATTTATACCTTTCCCAGTGATTTTAAGTAAAATGTAGTCCTGTCACTCACCTTATTGTACTGTTGGTTGGCTCTGATTATATTTTGTTGTTGTAGAAATGGTCACGTCTTCTTTCCTGTTACTTGCTGTGTGTGTGTGATGGTGTTTAATAAATTTCATGAACATAGTTTGTTTCACATGTGCAGTGCTGTCATTGTGAGGGTTACACTCATAAATTCCATTTACTCGCTGGCAAGCACTTATTCCTATTTAAGTTATCACTACAAGTCATGTTGTCTGGATGCAGTTCAGCAATCTCGGAAACACTTTTCACATACATACCCACTTCTTCTATGATGATATTATTATTGTCCTGTTAATCCCTTCAGGTTTCACTTCACTTTCTTTGTCTAGTGTCTGCCAATCACTTTTGGCTGAGTGACTGAATAGCGAACACTGAGACCGCTGACACCACTGTTGAAAAGGCGATCTTACATTCTTTATAGGAAACTTTATTAGTATCAAAAATAATAACCACAAACGTTTCTGTTGTGGGTAACAATCATATTAGTAATTACTCACCACAGAAGACATACACACCCATGTATCTTCCTATCTGAAGACCTTCCCTTTCTTCACTAGAAAAAAAAAAGAAGAAGAAAGGAAGAAGAGATATGTTTCTTAGTCTTTAAAGAGACACACTGCAGCTAGTCTTTCAACAATACAAGCCAGTTATACCTACAGACCAACCATTTCATTTTCAATTGTATAAACTTTAAGTAGAGACATTTTATTATATTTCATATAAAGTCTCAAATATACATTTAATAAGTCACTAGGCTTATAGTATATTAAGTGATGTTGGCACATTTACTTAGTGACTGAGAGAACTTCTTCAAATATGTACACTGTTTTATTTTTAACTATTATGCATATATTATGTATTATAGATATTTTAGATGCAGCACAAGCAAACTCAGTTTCCCTTCTAATGTACTAATGTGAACAAAAGATGGTAAAATAGCATAAAAACACTGGAAGCAACAGACCAAGGCTGCGAAGTAAAATAATACAAAATGTATTTCCACAATAAACAAACGGTGAACGCTTTTGTGGACCAAGCCACTTTATGCTATTTGACTGGATTTTGGAAGCACAGTTTACCTTAACCACTTATTTTTTGGTTTTGCTCATTAAGATTGTAAAAGCATGCATGAAGCTCCTCCATTGGAAATTATGGGATATGTACATTCACTCATGTGCCTCCTTTGCTGCTGTTTTAAAGGTAGGAAGGGAGAAATGAAAAATAAAATAGGGAAGGAGAGAAAAAGAGAAAAGAATAAGAAAAAAGTAAGGATACTTAAAGTGATATACAGCACCTCTCTCTTAATGGGTTCAATCCTAGACTTCCAAACATATGTTAATCCTTTATTTACTTATTGCAATGTACATCCAAATAATATGACATACAAATTCAATTTTATCTGTCTCTTTTGCTTTTGGATTCACTAGAAAATCTCAAAATACTGAAATGTCGAATTTTAGTATTTCGAGACTGTATAATCAAAATTCCACATATCCGAAAACCCACAACCGCAAAAACCAAAATCCCAACTACACACACACACACACACACACACACACACACACACACACACACACACACACACACACACACAAACAAACACACATACACCTACCTAACTACACTACAACAAACAAAAATACATACAACATAACATACAAACACACTTACCCTACCTATAAGCAGGGGTCTAAGCCCCCCTGTGGCCCCCACCCCCCACTTATATATACTAACTCCAAGGTCGCACTAAACACACAAATACACAAAAACCACCACTACACACACTCACACACATTAAAATCCCTACCCAATACCCTTACATAAACACCACTTACTGAATCTCCAGCTAAATCCACAAACCACACCGTATATCACGAACATGATACCACAACAGCAGATTCAACATTTCCACATTTGAGATAGTGCAGTATCGCATAACTGCACTTTTGACTATTCAGTCTCGAAATACTGAAATTCAACATTTCAGTTTTTTGAGATTGTCTAGTGATCCCATTGTTTTTTCATTTGAAAGATAGCTGTAATCAAGCACTATTCACCCAAAGTAATAGGATATATGAATGCAATTTTTTTACTGTTGGCACCCACATCATGGATGCTAGTTGTAACCTAAATATTTGATGCTAATGTAAATATAAATGATGTCAATGTTTATGACTGTTTATAGTTTAGTATTATTTGCAGTGGATTTCTGTTGTTCAAAACATGTTCAATAAAATATTACAAGTTAAAATCTTGTGATTTTAATTTAATCTCTGTATCTCTTTTGATGTTATTAGAAGTAAACACTTACTTGCTTGAGTTCAACTTTTAGGATTCTCAAATCAAATAACAAAATAAATACAATGAAAATTGGAAAGTGCTTAATGAATAAGTTGGGTCATTATACTACACATTTTCCCATTGGTGTGAACTTGTATTAATAGCCTTTATCTTGAAACAAGAATTCCTTGTTGCTTTGTTATTACTAAAACCATATAAGTTGGTTGATGCACATTAGCTATTTTATTTTAGTGTTGTGGGGTTTTTTTGTACTCAAGATGCATATTCAAGTTAGAATTAAAGATGTACATAAAGGTATGATTTAGCTTGAAACCATTCTGTCTTTCTTAAGTTTGAAAATGTAATGTTCTAATAATATATATATATATATATATATATATATATATATATATATATATACACATATGGGAACACTACTAAATCTCGATCTTTTGAAATCTCGAATTTGAAACGCTCGAGACCATGTAGCCAAAATCGCACATTACCGAAAGACCAGAAGCGCGAAATTCAAAATCCCGATGGTAAGGGATTTTGAGTTAGCACTTCTGGTGTTGTGGTTCAGGTAAGTATGTGTGTGCAAGTGTGTTTCTGAGGGGCTTTAGTGTGTGTGTGTGTGTGTGTGTGTGTGTGTGTGTGTGTGTGTGTGAGGAGCTATAATGTGAGGGTGTGAGTTTGCCTTGTGTGTATGTCTGTGCGATCCCGGAGTTGGAATATTAAAGTCGGGGGGTGTGGGGGGCACAGCCCCCCACATGGGGGGGTGCAGGGGGGTGAAGCCCCCCTGCTTATCTTTATTGTAGGGTGGTTTGCTTGGTTATGGGGGGAGGATGTGTATATGTTTGTGTGTGTGCTGTATATATGTAGTACTTTCGCGATTTTGAATTTTGCGCTTTTAAAATGTCGGTAATGTGTGGTTTAGGGATTTTAGTCTCAGTATTGTGGGCTTCGGGATTGTGTAGTTTTGGTATTAAGTAGTGATTTTATATATATATATATATATATATATATATATATATATATATATATATTCTATCTCTTTTATCTTTTAACAATAGTAATTAAATCTCCACACTATAATAATAATTAAGGTTAGTTTATCTGATATTTGACTTTAATATAACTTATTATCTTACTTGAAAATGTTATATCTCTAGGAACTCTAATATGGAGCTCTGAGATAATCATTTCTTTGCATTTACTGTTAGAAATGAGGGTTAATTTGCTAGAACATTTGTGTTCTTTCAGATTAGGAGTATTTTTCACTCCATGTTTGTGAGAAGGATCCTTTGAATTTTTGATTATTCATTTATTTGATTTTATCTACTTTTTTCTTCTATTGTTATTTCCTTTTTATTGGCCTTGCCTTAAATCCTGTTTAAGTGTTCTAGAGGGCCAACTTAGCTTAGCTCTAATGCTTATAATTTATAAAGTAGTTACACAGAATATGAGCAATAAAAGAAACTTGAACATGCTTCAAATACAAATACTCTTCAAATACTGACAAATTTGATGGATTTAACCTTGCTGTCTCTAAACATTAATTGTCTGAATAACCCAAGGAAAAGATCATATTTACTAAGAGGCATAAAATGTAATAAAGTGCAAGTAGTTTTTATCCAAGAATCTCATTTTAAAACAAATTATAATTACATGTGGAATCCAAATGAATATCTAAAATTATCTCATTCTTCTTATAAAAAGAAAACCAGGGGAGTCTTAATTCTATGGAGGAAAAATATCACTAACCCTCAAATCATTTATAACTATGAAAATAATAATGGACTTTTAGCAATTGAAATAGTAAGATTTAAAAACAGAATTTGGACACTAGTAAACATATATTAGTTTCCAGGGATAGGGGTAGGAACAGTCAAAAACATATGGATCTTATTAGCAAAGTCTATAAGGGCAATTTGATAATAGTAGGAGACTTCAATTGTATTTTAGATAATTCTGAGACCACTAATAAAATACCTTTTTGTCTTACTCCTGTTGAGAAATCTCTTAAGAAATGGACCAATAATTTAAATCTAATAGATACATTTAGACTCAAAGAGGATAATTCACTATGTTATTCCAATAGTGACTATAGATTTAACACTCAAACAAGAATTGATAAAATCTTTATATCACAAGACTTAAGTATGAAAATAATCAATTTTTTTATAATTCCTTCCCCCCTTTCAGATCATAATTCTCTCATTAACAAATTTCAAATAGATTTCAAGAGATTAACTTTTACAAAAATAATCCCAGCTTATATCACAAAATTAAAACAATTTAAACCCTGGTTAGACTCTGAAATACAATATTTCATAGATACTAATATCACTGATGGCTTAAATATAGTTACTTTATGGGATTCTCTAAAGGCATATTTATATGGCAAAACTATCACATGGTTTAATAATAAAACAAAAGAATGGGAGTCTGAATTAGTTAATATTGAAAAACAGATAATAGGAATCAATACTATCGACTCAAAAGATCTAGACACCAAAAAAAGGAAATCAGAGAATTAAATAAAAAATACAATGAAATTCTAAATCAAAAATTAATTTGGCTCTTGAAAAATTAAAGCTTAATTCATATTCTGCTTAACCAAAATATATGCATAATCTTGTAATGAGAACAAAAAGACAATCCACTGAAAATAATATCACAAATATTATTCATGACAAAAAAGTTTCAGACATAAGCAAAATTCTTGATACTTTTAAACATCACTATGCAGTACATTACTGAAATAATAACATACATCACAATACTTCAGACTTGGACTTGTTCTCTTCTAAATTAAAGAATATACCAGAGAAGCTAAAAATAGACATTCAAAAACAAATTTCTCTTAAAGAAATAACTGAAATAATCAAAGAGAGTAAAAACAATAAAGCACCTGGTATTGATGGAATTATTATTAAATTATATAAATTATTCCCAACTTCACTGTAGTGCAGCGGTTAGCATTGTCACCTCACAGCAAGAGGTTCTCCCATTTGATTTTTGGCTGGAGCATCTTCTGTGTGGAGTCTGCATGTCCTCCCCATGGTCGACTGACATTAAAGACACGCAGGTAGGTGCGTGCATGAATGGGCATGCCTTCTTTGAAGGTTGGGCATCAGGCTGGCAACTTGGCACCGTAAGAATCCACTGCCAATCATTAGCAGACGGGAGTTCCACTGTGGAGACCCCTAAATGGGAAAAGCCGAAAGACAAAATAAATAAATAAATTATTCCCAACTTCAGCAATATCAGTGTTACATAAAACTCTAAATTAAATGCACTCACAAAATATAGTTCCACCTTCATGGAGATATTCACTAATTACTCCTACTGTAAAGGAAAATAAAGACCCTAAACAATGTAGTTCATATAGACCAATCTCATTACTCAACAATGATTATAAAATTTCCATGTCCATCTTGGTTAATAGAATTAAAAAATCATTGTTATACATCATTAGTGAAGAGCAAACTGGATTTATTTATAATAGACATACCCATGATAACATCCAAAGAATACTAACTACAATTGATATTTTAAATAGGTATAATCAAGAAGCCCTTATAATTGCTCTAGATATTGAAAAAGCCTTTGATTCACTAAACTGTGATTTTTTTTCTTTTAAGTTCCAGAAATTTATGATTTCTCCTACAATGTATTACTTTAATAAAAAAAATACAAAAATAATCTTGCTTATGTAAAATTGGGTCCTTTCACCTCAGAAGCCATTGAAATCACCAAAGGTACAAAACAGGGCTGTTCCATGTCCCCTATTTTATTTGCTCTAGCCATAGAACTCTTTTCTTCTGTAATACCTTATGATATAAAAAATCAAAGGCATTAATATACATAGTTTAGCTCTAAAATAATGCTTTTTGCTGATGACATACATCTTACTCTAACTAATTCTGATGATTCATTACTTGAATTAGACTTGCAAATTGAAAACTTTTGTCATATTTCTGGTTTACGTGTCAGCAAATCTAAGTCCAAATCCATGTTATTAAATAAAAAAAGATACTCATTTAAACATAAATCAAATAATTGGAAAACAGGTTTCCTCCTTAAACTATTTAGAGATATTATTATGTAAAAATGTGAATTTAACTTTAACTACAAATTATAACAATATTTTGAACACTTTAAAAACTTATGTTGAAAAATGGAATAAATTGTATTTAAAATTTGAGGATAGATTACAATTAATTAAGACAGTCCTACTCCCAAAAATAAATTACATTGCACAAGCTATCCTCATGATTCCAAATAAGAATCTTCTAAAGGAAATAAACAAAATTCTTATAAACTTTATCTGGTTCCCAAAAAGGAACAGAATAGCCTTCCTAAATCAAATAAGACCTTGGGAATTAGAAGGAATACATTTTTCAGATTTAGAGGCCTACATTAAAGCTTCCATTTTTAAAATAATTATAAATTGGATAGACCCAAAATTTTCATCAGCATGGAAATCTCTGCATTTTATTATCTTTCTAAATGAAAAATAAATTTTCTAAAAACTTATTACTAAATGAACAAAATAATACATTTTGGCATATACTTTATGTTAATTTACAGTGAAATACACTTAAACCTACCAACTTAAATTACATAAATTACATTTACAATTTATTGAGAAATTGTATTAATAGCAATACTGATATAAAGTTATGGTTGGAATTATTATTGCCCTTCAGTTCTACTAAAAATTTCTTTAATAAAACTCATATAAACACTTTAAATACTTGAGAAACAAAATATTTTACATGGTGGCACCACTGTACAGAGAACTTGAAGGTTTTGGATACTCAACAATTAATAAGTATATATGATTTATCAAGCTCAGACTGATTAGTTGTTAACAATACACAATCTTATGCACAAGATCTATGCAGAAACAATGATAATTTCTCCTTTAAATCTGTGCCTAAGCTTATATTTTGCATTCATGAAGTATTATATAATGATATCAATTGGACAAATTTAACATCAAGATTATATGAAATTCTAATAAATTATAAAGTTTTTCCCAACCAAAATTACTGGAGTTTCATCATGAAGGAACACTCAATAAATTTATCAATTAAAAATAAGACTAATCTTCTTCACTCTATTAAATTAACTTCTAACTTACAAATATGGAAGATTTTCACTTGGACATTTCTGCATAGATTTTTGTACCCCCAATAGGATAGCTACATTTAATTCTTCTTCTTCTTCTTTTGGCTGCTCCCGTTAGGGGTCGCCACAGCAGATCAACTGTTTCCATTTCTTCCTGTCCTCTGCATCTTGCTCTGTCACACCAGCCACCTGCATGTCCTCTCTCAACACATCCATAAACCTTATCTTAGGCCTCCCTCTTTTCCTGTTACCTGGCAGCTTCATCCTTAGCATCTTTTTCCCAATATACTCTGCATCCCTCCTCAGCACATGTCCAAACCAAAGTAATCTTGCCTCTCTGGCTTTGTCTCCAAACCTTCCAACCTGGGCTGAGCCTCTAATATACTTATTCCTAATCCTGTCCATCCTCGTCACACCCAGTGCAAATCTTAACATCTTCAACTCTGCCACGTCAAGCTTTGACTCCTGCCTTTTTGTCAATGCCACTGTCTCCAACCCATATAACATAGCTGGTCTCACTACCCTCTTGTAGAAATTCCTGTTCACTCTTACTGGTACTCATCTGTCACAAATCACTCCTGACACTCTTCTCCACCCACTCTATTCTGCCTGTACTCTCTTCTTCACCTCCCTTCCACACTCACCATTACTCTGAACTGTTGATCCCAAGTACTTAAACTCATCCACCTTTGCCACCTCTACTCTCTGCATCCTCACCCTTCCTCTATCCTCCCTCTCTTTCACACACATATATTCTGTCTTAGTCCTGATGACCTTCATTCCTCTTCTCCTCTCTAGAGCATATCTCTACCTCTCCAGGGTCTCCTCCACCTGTTCCCTACTCTCATTACAGATCACAATGTCATCTGCAAACATCATAGTCCAATGGGACTCCTGTCTGATCTCGTCTGTCAACCTGTCCATCATCATTGCAAATAAGAAAGGGCTCAGAGCTGATTCTTGATGTAATCCCACCTCCACCTTAAACGCCTCCATCACTCCCACCGCAGACCTCACCACTGTCACACTAGCTTCATACATATCCTGTACCACTCTTACATACTTCTCTGACACTCCCGACTTCCTCATACAATACCACAACTCATCTCTAGGCACCCTGTCATATGCTTTCTCTAAATCCACAAAGACAAAATGCAACTCCTTCTGACCTTATCTGTACTTCCCAATCAACACTCTCAGAGCAAACATTGCATCTGTAGTGCTCTTTCCTGGCATGAAAACATACTGCTGATCACTAATCATCACCTCCCTTCTTAACCTAGCTTCCACTACTCTTTCCCATAATTTCATGCTGTGACTGATCAGTTTAATCCCTCTGTAGTTATTACAGCTCTGCACATCACCCTTATTCTTAACAATCGGTACCAAAACACTTTTTCTCCTTTCCTCAGGCATCCTCTCACTTCCCAAGATTTCATTAAACAATCTAGTTAAAAACTCTACTGCCATTTCACCTAAACAACTCCATGTTTCCACAGGTATGTCATCTGGACCAACAGCCTTTCCATTCTTCATCCTCTTCATAGCTATCCTTACTTCCTCCTTGCTAATCCACTGCACTTCATGATTCACTATCCGCACATCATCCAACCTTCTCTCCCTCTCATTCTCTTCATTCATCAGCCCCTCAAAGTACTCATTCCATCTGCTCAACACACTCTCCTCGCTTGTGAGGATGTTTTTCTCCTTATCCTTTATCACCCTTACCTGCTGCACATCTTTTCTAGCTCAGTCCCTCTGTTTAGCCAATCGGTACAAGTCCTTTTCTCCCTACTTAGTGTCCAACCTTTTATACAACTTTTCATATGCCTTATCCTTAGCTTTCACCACCTCTATCTTTGCCATGCACCTCATCTCCTTATACTCTTGTCTACTTTCTTCATCACTTTGACAATCCCACTTCTTCGCCGACCTCTTTCTCTGTATACTCTCCTGTACTTCTTCATTCCACCACCAGGTCTCCTTGTCCTCCTTTGTCTTTCCAGATGTCACACCAAGCACCTTTTTAGCCATCTCTCTTACTAGCTCTGCTGTAGTTACCCAGCTATTCGATAACTCTTCACTGGCACCCAGTGCCTGTCTTAACCCTTCCCTGAACATCACCTCACAATTTCCCCTTTTCAATTTCCACCATTTGATCCTTGGTGCTACCCTCACACATCCTCCTCTTCTTGATCACCAATGTCATCCTACAAACCACCATCCTATGCTGCCTAACTACACTTTCCCCTGCCGCCACTTTACAATCTCCATTCTCCTTCAGACTGGCCCTTCTACATAAGATACATTTAATTCTTCTAAAAATGTTATATGCTGGAGATGTTCATTAAAATGTAAAGCTAATTGGTCATATATTTTTTATGATTGTACACGCATTAAGAAATATTGGGACGAGATTAGTACATTTTTACAAGCCATTTATACAGATTTATTTGTTCTAACAAAGTCATTAGTTCTCCTAAATATTAATGAAAGTTTTGTAATGAATAACAAGGATCATTATCTTCTTTGGACCATATTAGCTGTAGCAAGGAAATGCATCACAAGCAAGTGGAAATCCTCTTCTGAACCGAATATTGATGAGTTTCTAACTCTGTTGAAAGAAACTGCGCTGATGGAAATAGAAGTTAAAGAATTGAGACTATCACCTAATAAATGGATCAATAACCCTTGGGAGAAAGTGCTCTCCATTATTGATACTCTTAATTTAGATACAGTCACACACGACTAAGAAGAGAGAGAGCATGATTTTCTCTGACTTTGTGTAACTCAACTCCTTCCAAAGTTTGTTTTCTTTTTTGGAGGCCAATTGTATATATTGTATATAGTTTGTTGTAAATCTTTCATATAGAAAATGTAATTATCAATATTATTATTATATTTAAAAACAATAAAATTGAGTAAAAAAAAAAAACAACCATCACAAGATCATTCACAATAAAGTTCATTCTAGAAGGCAGTAGCTTCCCAGTACATGGTTTTCAAAGATTGATTACAGTCAAAGGCAGATTTGATTGTAACACAAAAGGTGTAGTTTATATTGCCTTCTGTTCATCTTGCCCAGCATTTTATGTTGGGAAGACTGTTGGACCTTTAAAGACAAGAATTCACCAGCATGTATATGCAGTCAGTAAGGCACATCAGTTCAATGTCCTTAATAAACATTTGCTGCAGTGTGGATATTTCAAAAAGTTTTCTTTCACTATTTTAGAGAATGTAAAATACCCTAAAAGAGGTTGTGACAAGGAAACCTTTGTTGAAAAGAGAGAACTCCACTGGCACGTTTTACTTAATGCCACCACCACCACCCCCAGGCATTAATGATTTAGTATCTATTAAGCTTATTTTGAAAATTAAATCTACTTGCCTGTCTTAATATTGCTAGGTCAAGGATAGTTCCAATTTTTAATACCTTTACATGCACATTGTATGACAGAATACATTTTATGACATCTACCAACTTTTTCTTACTTATTTTTATGAAAGCTTTTAAATAACTTTTTGCAGTTAAATTATTTGAAGTAATATTGTTTAATACATATATTTATTTTATGCAACACATTTCATGCAAATATATTATATGCAAGTATTTTTTGTGTGTATTTTTAGTGTTACTTTTAAGTATGTATTTACAAGTGTGTGCTCCTTTAAATGTTTCTGATCTAGACATAGTGTCTCTTTCTGAGGTTTTAAAAAGGATGGAAGTTACTTTTTTACAGTTTCTGATGAAGTTCCTGTGTTTTGGAATTAAAGCGCTAAAACTGTGGTGAATAAACATTTGGCTGGGACTACTGGTGTGGCGTTTTTATCATTTTTGACTTCACAACCTTCACAAGATCATTAACAATAGAGATGGAACATTTTTGATGCTATCAACTGTCTAACTTTCTAAGACCAATTCAGTATCACAAATTCAGATATACTAAACACTAAGTCAGCTAGGCACCCTGAGCATCACACACAAACCTTATGTATCCCTGAATCCAAAAGATACAAAACAGGGATATGGCACAGTTTTCATCACTTGCTCAGGGCGTTGTATGGGTAGGGGGCAGGAAGCCTAGCCTGGCACAAAAGGTCAGTAAGTGTGTGTGTCAGTAAGAAAGACAAGCAGCCAGACATTTGGCTAAAGCAACAAATGGCCAGTGAGACAAAATTAGTTGTAACTGTTGTGTATGTGTCTGTATGGGTCCTCCAGGTGAAATTAGTGTATGAGTATCTGTATGAACATAGTCAAGCTCCGTGCTAGCTCTACATCTTGGTGTGTTGGACAAGTGTGACCCATGCATGGTAGATGTGGCAGTTCACCATTGTCTTACCCGACCATGAGAACTGACTTTGCCAGGAGTTGCACTGGCATATCCATACCCACAGTCAGATTCACTGCTGATACCAGAACATGACTGATGTAGCTGGATGAGCTACCCTCACAAGAACATCTAGGACTACAACCTCATGGCCTGCCATGTCTGGGTGTGGACATCTCAACCACTGACAGAGCACTGGAAATACTGTCACTATGGGAGTGTGATCGGGCATGGCCATGTTGGCTAACAGCAGATGATGTGGTTGACCTACGCTCACAAGACTGCTTTCCCCCTCCCAGAAGACGATCCATCACAGACACTGCCTGTACCAATGTGTAATTCATCTGATCCAGTGAATCAGCAACATGGTGGGGGCAGTCATGCATGTCAGCCTGTGCCACATCTACAACCCTAAGCATTTGTCTAGAGCACCTATGGAAATGTACCTGTGCCTCCTTGAGTGCCTTAAACATATGTTGAAAGGCATAGGAATAAATCCCTGGATCAGGTGGAGAATGGACAGAAGGCCTTCTTCGAACACCTGTAGCAACCCTTCTGCCTGGCATCTCACCCATACTTTGTCTACAGCCAAACTCAACAGGTACTGATGCCATAGTAACCACACTTCCCTGATCAATTGTCTTGCCCTCCATCTGTCCAATATCTGAAGGTTCACTGGAATGTGTAGGGGTAGGCCTACTCACTGTGCCCAATGGAATTTCAGGGGATGGCTGTATGTCAACCTCAATATCAGATTTAACCTCTGCCTCCCTGACTGTGCCTCTGTTTGGCCATCATCATTATCATCAGAGTCTGCTGATATTCTGACATCAGGTGGTAGAAGTCCCACACTTCCACTGTCAGGATCACCTGTGATAATAAGTAACAAACACAGGAGCAATTAATATATACAAAGTGGTGTCACTATTAAACAATACAGCAAAAAACACAACAGTCCTGACAGAAACATCATATACTAAAATATTACTTTGAATTGCTCAACAATGATGACATAAAAATGTGCAGATGATAGTATACTCCAAATGTCTGAGTGTCCTGGAAGAAGTTAAGCAAAAGGTAAAAACAACATCATCACAATTAACAGTAACATAGGGAGTAGTACTTTTTTCCCTTTTATATGGCCATTAACTATACTTTCAACAAGAACTTGGATGACAAGTCCAACCTAAAGCCATGTAATCTATCAGAAAATGTGTTGTTAACTGTAGCAATCTTCAGTGCCCCCCCAAAAAAAATGTCTTGTGAAACAGAACTAATGTATTGATTTAAACGGTTGTACTATACAATAGTATTTAGCAATGGAGAAAGAAATATCTACCTGGAAGCTCCTCCTGGAACATGCTTGCTGTCCCTGAAACAGTAGCACAAATGTCAAGGACATGCTGTTCTGCACTTTCCTGAGAGCTGTCTAAATCCCTGACAGCAGACAGGAATTTTCATTTGCTGTTACTGTTGGATCTCTGAGGGCCCCTCTGGTACACATCCAATCATGGGCCACTGCAGCTGCTCTCCTCCATGCAGATGAGATCATATCAGTGACCATATGGTGCACCTGATTGTATGTCCTGTTGTGGCTACCTACTGCCTTAACATCTTCAACTATCTTCTGTGAAATTTGCTTTCTGCCTGCCACATCTCCACAAACCCTCTCAAGCAGGAAAGCATCATGTCGCCTAAAAGCGTCCACAATAACCTGGTTCTCAGGGTCAGTGAAGGGTGGTTTTCATGTATTGAGATGCCTGGGTGACATAGTGTTAGGTGTTCCGAAAGAAAACAGAAAGATAATACATATAACAAAGATAATATATACAACTATCCCATAACTATAAAATAACTTCTCTCAGATAAAGCAGAAACACAAGCATTTCAGTATTACCCACTGGAGAAAAATAAAACAGTCTAGAGATCTGAAATAGTAACAGCAGGCTGGATGCAAAAAAAGGAGAGTAACAATAGCAACATGTCCTTGTTTGTACCATAACAGAAATGCAGCTTTGCTCCCCCACCCCCAAAAGAACAGACAGACTTCTAAGTAATGCATATAGATGAAAATGTAGTAGTCTTTGTTAATTAATATATATCAATATATCTATATATTTATATCTATCTATATAATATATAGATAGATAAAACTATTAAACAGATGTTTCTTAACTGCATTTCAGCATATACAGTATATAACTGACAAAATGCAAGCATACCTTCTCAAGTTCAGTAATCCTCTGTGCAGATATATCCCAAAGTAATGGCTTCTTTTCCGTGTTCTCCAAATAATCAAGTGTCCTCAACTTCAGTTCCCTATCTACATGGTTGCCTTTTTATGGTGTAGATTCAGGGTTGTCAGAACAGTGATACAAATAGTTGAGACTTTATTAGAATTGCTGAATCCCAAATACTTGGCTCAGTGTATCTAATGTAAACATAGTGTAGGCACTCCCTCAGTGTTGTTTTTTAATAGATTGCACCTGTGAATGATTAGTCATAGGGAGAAGGTAAATGCAACAGCAGTGCAGACTGCCTACATCCAGTAGGTGTGTCAGGTTAGACTTACAAAGGGTTGAATGTAATTCTGTCAGGATTGGAAATGTAAGTTAAGCAGCACACAATTCACAGGTTCTGTTCACATCCATCTAACATCCCCTTCATTTGTTGGCAACCATGTGTTATATTATTGCCATTTAATATACTCACACATTTGAAGGACAATGATATAGAATGGCTTAGAAACTGCATGTCTCAGATTATTGGTCAGATAAGAGAAGAATGTGCAACAAATGCAGAAAGGTAAGGCAGAGCTGCATATCTGCAAGCAATACTCATAAGTGGTTGTGTGATCAATCAGTGCACTACATCCAAAATTAATAAATGCAGAAATAACTGTTATATGGTTTCATATTTTTGCAGATGATGTTTCAGTTGGTTATATGCAAAATTACTTCAGTTCCTTCCTACAAAGGAGTTTGTGTGACAAAAAGGTATAAGGCACCCTTACTGTGTTCAGAAGGTGAGAGTTCAAATGCAGACCTATGTAGAAATATTTCATGTGTACTAACATTGTTTGGTGCGTATCTCATACATTGCTTTTCCCCATTTCAACTATTTTTTTCTATTGTTTTTTTGGAGGGGGCAGTGTTTGCTCGATGCACAGCTTAGTGCAAACACAGGAAACAGAGAAAATGAATGTCAGGTTCAGCTGTGCTTATCAGTGGCCCACCAAGGAAGCAGACAGAACACCTGCAAACAGGATTCAGACAGCCAATAATTGAAACTTAATACATTCAATTAAATCTGCTGGGCACTGTGCAAGCACACTAAGTGGAGTTGCATGGCGGTTAACACACAGACATTAAGAATGATTTTGAAATTAGGAAATGTCATGTAACTACTTCTATGGCAGCAGGTGTAAGTGTAAGGCTGGAGTACAGATGGTCCTGGGTTCTAATGTTGGGTGTGCAACCTGGTTTTACTGTTGTGACAGTGCAGTTTATAGCAATGAACTGAAAAATAGACAAGTGCAATTTCAACATTCTTGCGGCAACAGATGTAGGACTGACATCTATATGGACATGGGTTCTAATAGAGGGTATTCCATACCTTTTATTGCTGTTCCACTTCCCATTATACTCACTCTCACTTATAACACTCTAGATAGTGGAGATGATATGAATTATATGAATTATATGTATGAGGGATGAGACATCATTATTGTGTTTTCCGATGTATGACTAGCGGTATACTGTCTACTACATTTCTGTAAGTATAATTCTGCTGTCTGGACTTACATAGCCTTCACAATTACATGAGACACATACACAACTGGATCTATATCCAATAACCTAGTCACATCACATACATATGTGTAACAGCTCAGGCTGTTATCTGTATTTATGTATGATTCCTGACTGCCTCTGAGCAGCACTTCTTCTGTGGTAAAGATAGAAAATCAACAACAATGTGGAAGAAAATGTTTTGTCCCTTATGCCTAGGTTTGAATCCCACAGTGTAAAACTCAATTTTCTGCAGTGTATAAAGGCAAAAACAAATGTGTCAGGCCATTACATTTATGCCCCCAGTGCATGTCTGCAAATGTAACTCAACTAACAGTTACCTTTCAAGTTCCAATGTGCATTTCAAGCTACATCAGTAGACACCCCTCAAACTAAGGCCAAGTGTCAGATTAACCTTCCAATTTCTATTATTTAATTCCTCTCTCTGCTTGGCACTGCTTCTCTCTGCATAACATCATGCAAATGCGGTTGGTATTGTTCCTCGGGTTTATGCACTACCAGTAAACGTGATAAGTGGAATTGGTAGGAAGTCATAAGTTTCCATTGCTCTAGTTTGGCTGGTGGACATTGCTGTCATTAGATGGGAAGGTGCCTAGTTTAGGGTACAGAGGTGGTGTGCCCAGGATATTCATTGGACTCCTGGTAAAGTGCCACAGCCAAACGCTTCTGCAGAGGGACTATTCTGGCTCCCAGTACAAGTATGATGCGAGCAATAGTTTGACTCAGACTGTATCCAGTGCCACTGGTATCCAACACACTGGAGAGTAGTGTAGGCATCATTTTAATGACCTACAGAAGTGGAAAAGTGATACTATCAACTGTTGATTGCATGAGTTTGGGACTGCGGACATCCCACAGCTGTGTATGTATTACAATAAGAGAGTATTTGTAAGATGTAGAAAGCTAAATATAAGCAAGACTGGTATACATAATGCTCTTCTGTTCTTTTCTGTTCTTTCTCCAGCTACCACAAAGCATGAATTCAGTAGGCAGGCACATGCTGCTCGACTGGAGAGACTGAGGTAAGCAAGGGGTATGTATGCAGCCAAAGAGAAATGTGACTGTAGCTTAAAAAGTTAAAGATAGATTTTTTTGAGTTTTTTATTTAGTTGTATCAAATTAAGATGCATATCCCAACTGTAAAAGCAAGTGTGCATGCATTAGTCTATAGCACAAACCAATTATAGGAATCAAAGATTAGACTGTAGTCAGAGGTTGTGGGTTCAGATACCATAATTCACAACTATACAACACTATTATTTCTTTAATAATATTTACATTAAAAACTCTATACTAGTGGCACAAATGTCCTGCTGTAAACTAATTTCTGTATACTTGGAAAATACATATGTGCAATATATGCATATTTCAAGGATTAATTTCAGCAATCTGTATTATAGTGTATATCTTTTAGGATGCAAACTTAAATGTAATACTTCAGATAAAATAGTTGTATAATTCTGTTAATGCATTGTATGTCACATATGATGGCACTAATTTTATCTCTTTTTTTTCCTCTCAACCCAACCCTTATCTCTCTCTTTTTTTAAGTTTCTATTATGTGTTGTCAAAATGTCTTCATGTCATGTACCACATCACTAAAACGCTACACAGTATAGCAAGGTAGGCCAGTCCGAATGGAACAGCCTGCCTCATCTCCACTAGCACCAGCACCAATGCCCAGCATGTCTGGGAGCCAACCTGGCAGCACTGCCTCTGCTGCCCCTGCACTACCTGCACCCTCAGGTAGTACTGCCCCAGAAGCTGGTGCAGTGGTACCCTCTGAGAGCAGTGGCAGAGGTGGTAAATTCATCACCCATGGGGAGATGCCAGGGTTGATGCGTAGGGTCATGCACTGCAACATTGGTGCATGACTACACTGGATGGAGAGGCTGCTCTCCCTCGTGCTCCATAGGAGGAGAAGACATCAAGCACTTCATCCACCAGCTGAGTGAGGGGACAGTGATGACAGTCCAGTGGATGAAGACTCAGTTTTCACTGTCTCCAAGCTTGACAGGCATGAGCCTGTGTTGTCCCCTCCCTCACCCCAATCATGGTGTCCCCCACCATCCCCATCTCTTTTCTTCTTTGCTTGCATTTGCTTCCTCACATAACCACGTACCTGCACCAGACATACATATGTCCCTTACCCAGCAGTCCTCTCTTACTGAATTAAAAAAAATGGGTACCTCTCACATAAAAAATAAAAAAAAAAAAAATCACTCCATACGTAGCTCTCCATTTTGCTTTGATACACATAATTCAGTCCAGCTGGATATACAACATGATTACATTGTTGTCACTCCTGTCTCTGGAGGTGACAGACCAAATCCACCTAATAATATGCACATATCCATTTTTACTGTTGAAGAAATGGATAGCTATGGTTCTTTCCTACCTCCCTCCTGCACATTCCTGCATTGCTTTCCCTTTGTTCTTTCCCCTGCTTGTTCCCCATTTCACCAGTTTCCTATCTACCCCATTTT
>NC_056746.1:1550240115-1550350115 GCF_019279795.1 Protopterus annectens | reverse complement strand
CACCCCCCCACCCCAATATCAGTCTCAATCAACTGTAAAACTCTAAATAAAAATCTGCAATGCCCTTCATTTAAACAATGACAGGCTAATGCATTGTTTTTTAATTCCTTATTAATATCCCCAACATGCTCCAAGATCTGTTTCTTAAAATATCTCATCTCAGAATAATATAGACAGTATCAACACACACCAAAGATTGCTGCCACAGCCATAACAAAACATGAGATGATGAAAAAGTGGGGATTTGTTTCATTATGCAAACAAATGCACAAACCAAGGATCGTGTAGAAGTCACACCCTATCAGCAGATCAGTTGTTATGTGGCCTGTGTCCTGGGTTATATGTTATGTGGAATGTCTACCTGCATGTGTTGACAGTGATGAGTACTCTCTTGTATTTAGCACAACTACTCAGTATGTGCAGGAAATCCACACGAAAGACCATAATACCTTCATAGTTCACAGTCTTCACCTCACGAATACCTGAGTACAATTCACCCTTCCTCACGTCTCTCCCTACACATTTTTCAGTGATGTATAATTGAAGTGTACCACCTTTACCACTGTGAGCTGTCACACATCTATTTGTGCATACCTAGGTATTATTTTGTTTTGTATAAACATTACTGTTTGATGGCGCAAATCCCCCATCAAGGCATGATATCTGTTTTGGTGATGCACTTAGTACAAATATAGCTGTTAACGGCAATGGGTAACATTCATGGCAGTGTGGATTGCATCATTTATATATCTGCATTGCATACCAGTCAACTAGCCTGTAGTGATCATAAGTTCATAGGTTCATAAGTGTTTATTAGTTTAATGACCACAAGGACCTTTTTAAGCCTAGTCATGCATCCCAAATCTCTGACAAGTTCTAATACCTTTGATAAGTGTAAGCAGGGGTTTGGGAGATGAAACTTTTACAAGCAGGGGACCTTTTACAGGTTGCCTGTGTCCATTAGAGACATAGGTGCTAAACCAGGGATGAATTTCCTGTTCCCCATCAAATTGTCCAAGTTGCGCTTGAGTTGGATTAGGGAGGAACTCTGCTT
The DNA here is from genome assembly GCF_019279795.1 of Protopterus annectens. Classification (NCBI taxonomy): domain Eukaryota; kingdom Metazoa; phylum Chordata; order Ceratodontiformes; family Protopteridae; genus Protopterus; species Protopterus annectens. Next base: position 1,550,349,061 of record NC_056746.1, on the reverse strand, counting down.
CACATGGATGCGGAGCCTGTTCCATAGATAGGGTAGTCTCTGGGATACATACCTGTCTTTCCAGCAGGTTCTATTTATATCACAGGCAAGGTTTAAGTCTTTAGAATAGGTAATTCCTGAGATGTTTGTTTTGTGGATATGCAGGAGGTCCAGCAGAGTGGGATCTGACAATGTCCTGTATGCCAGACATAGAGCTCCCCTCAAAAGCCTGTTGAAGACAGAAAACAGGGATAGGGCCTTGAGGCAGTCTACATAGAACATTTTACTTACACCCTTTATTGTTTTAGTGAGGAACTCATTTGAACATTCCAGTTGTTGGGTATGCCTGGTTAGGTACATACCAAAGGGGGCACTGTACTCAATGATAGGTCTGATGAACACAGTGGAACAATTACTTTTTTGGACTTAGATGCCATACCTTTGTTTATAAGTTGGGCAGCAGAGAATGATTTCCTCACTACCATAGAAACACAATGGTCAAAGGCTAGATTACTATCTATGTGTATCCCTAAGTCCTTGCCTACAGAGTCAACTCTAAGGGGTGTATATGGTTTCCTTTCTGCTAACACTGTTGCCAGCCACAAAACCCTGCTTGCCTTTTAATGCTGTGCATGGCATGAATATATATTAAGTACTGCTGCTCACTGCGCAAACATGTAAACACTGTGTAGGCTTCGCATGAAGTCTACACAGAGTTTATTGAATCCCAGGGATGTTCTTTTACTCAGAATTGAATATGATTTGCCAATTACCTCTTTTTACTCAGCACCTACAAAACATACTTATTATAATATGTAGATTTACAAATCTGTCTCTTCAATTAGAATTACTCATCTCTGCTAAAACAATGCTTCTGCTATCTTATTTTGCATTCAAAATCTTATATCAGCAATTCTGTCCTGCTTTTAAAAACAAGCTTTCAGTCAAAACGTAATACACTTACTCTCCAAGGGGCCAAATTTAGATTTGTAAGCTGTGTAAAAATCTTTACAATGATACTTCCTCCAACTGAAACTACACCCCAATAATAATCAGGGATATTACGCAATATATTACATTTTGTAAATAACTTCTTTTGCACCTAAAGGAGATATAAAATGCATATGTTACTTTGAAGCTTGGCAGGTTCACATTGGTTCTGCTAATACTTCTTCCTTTTAATACAGTCTCATTAAGAAGTTATCTAGCTGAACAGCTGCACAATAACCCCATCATTTGTACACATGCATGTTTTTTTATGCTTTTCTACTTCTTCTGTCATTGATTGTATGCTGTTACCTTGATAGAGCTGTTATTGCACTAACTTGGCATTTCTTAAATTAAGAAATACTGTAAATACTATATGTACAGGATTCGGTGTGACGTCAGCATGCCATGCATATTCATGAGGGCATGTTGACTCACACCCAAGGCTAACACGGTCCATGTAAGAAAGTAGGGGGCGTGGCCTTAGGGTGAGCCCTGCAAAACGGGCACGCCCCCAGAAGAGTAACAGTCCTGAAAGTAAACCCCCCCGACAGAGTCCGCGTAAATGTCAATAAACACAACAAAACACATGCCCCCAGAGACTATAAACATAAAATGTAAAAATGAACATGTTATATTTTTTTTATAAGTTTTAAAGATGTTTGCCCGTGATTGCACTCATTTGCGTGGGCGTGCCGTCGCTTAGCCACAGTTAGCGGTCAGTGGAAAAGCATATAAGATCTAAACATGCCAAGTAAGCCAAGAAGCAATAGTGTAGTGGTAGAGACGTCGGCTGAAGAGGAGGCAGTCATGGTTCGAGCCCCCACAACATCAATTTTTATTTTTAGTGAAATAAGCATGAAACAATTCCCTGACATATATGTACATATATAAAATTATTTTCATGTAAAATGTAATGCAATGGGCCATGTATTATGAAGAAATGTGTGATAATAAAAAAAAAAAAACAAATGTCAGAAGTGCCTATAGCTGAGCTACACTCTAACAAGCTGAGTATATCTGCCCGTAGGTGAGCAGTGGTTTAACCGGTGTAAAATGAGTGCCCGGGGTTGAGCAGCATGTTAACATGCTGAAACTGTGTGCCCATAGCTGAGCTGAGCGTAATATGCATGCTGACAGCCAAATGATGCGTAAACCAGCGTAACCCATTTGCGCAGAGCTGCACACCGCTCCAACAAGCTAACCGGCGGGCAACGTTGAGCAAGCTGTATCAAAACTGCCTTTACACAGACACACCTCCTAGCCTGTGTAGACAGTCATAAAATATAAAAAGCAATGGCCAGGCTTGAACTCAGGATACCATGCACCATAGTCAAAGTATTGAACCACTAAGCCATGACAGTTGCCCTTAGAAATGCAGTAATAGCATATATGTAGGAAAGAATGGAAAGAGAAGCATGACAAAGCAGGTTTTGTGAAGCTGATACATTTCCAAAATGGCCAATCACAGATAAGTGCGATAAAAATGGCATATATAAGCCCCATAGGTGGGAATACACAGCATAACTGATTGTGGAACCAATTTGCAGTCAGGATGGCAGGTGTAGGAGAGGGTAGTTGCTTCTGAGCACAGAGGTGGGGCATTGAAGAGTCCAAATATATGGTTTGGCTCCTCGTCCACGATCATGAGACCCAACTCATGCAGGGTCAGGTCCTGTGGGGAGCATACAAGGCTGAGGCATGGGACCGGTTGGCAAATGATCTCACCAGTGCCACAGGAATACCAAGGACTGGTGAACAGGTCGGTCACCACCATGCGGACCTCAAGAGATGGAAGCAGGACCAACTGAACTGTTGGATCCAGGATGCCCAGCAAATGCCCAACGCCTCACTACTGAGTAAGTTACATGTAATTATTTATGTAGAAAGTTAACCTAGCTGATATTATGGAGATGTGTATTCCAATATTACTTCATTTATATTACAGCTGCAGGTGTCAGTTCTGTGAATCGTCAAGCCTATGCCGATGCGGTTGCGCCACCAGGTAGGTTAGTAATTCTCTCCCTGTAACTGTTAAAAAATATAAGTATGACAGCTTGCAAAAGAGTGCAGTGTAGTCACCTATTAATATAAAGTGCAAGTAACAGTGTAAGAGAGATTTTGCTAGTACTGTGTGATTACATAAGTGTGATCCAGCCTGTAATCCAAAAATAAAAATGAAACAAGTCTGAAATAAAGATGTTCCACCTGTAATATAATAGTACATAACCTGCAGCAGGCTGAAAATTACAGCTACACAAGGTGAGTAAAACACATGTGTGAAATATATCCCCGTTTAAATTCTGAAACATGACACAAGTGAGACTGTTGGAAAGGATTGTTTTAACCAAGAAAAACATGTCATTAAAGCCTAGAATTAAGTACCATCCTGAATTGTAAAAATAAAACATGTGAGAAAGAGGTATGAATCCACCAATAAAGTTGTAATAACTCCTGAATAAAGTATACTGCAGTCAGTACAGAATGAAATGAATGTGACAGGCACAACCAAACACCGACATGTGTGGAATAAAGTACTGAAGCTGGAATGTGTGTTCCACAATCTGGATATGTTGCTGTAAGTTTGCAATATGCAGATAGTATGGTTGTATGAAATACCAAACATCCACAGTTGTCTAGAGCCATATAAAGCAAATGTAGCAGGATGCTGTAGCTGAACAGAGCCAGATATGAATGTGTATGAATAAAAATGAAATGTATATTAATGTAGCAGTAACATTCCTATCACCAACATGCATAAGTTTACACATAGGAAACTGTAGTCAGACCTGTAGTGTGTATATATCTGCAGCTAGTAGAAATGTACAGCATATATATAGGTATTTGAAGTTGTTAATGAACTATTTCTTCACCCTACCCTATAACCACAAATAATCCATTCCACATGAAATGGGTATGTGTATTCACAATTAACTCCCCTGGACATTTGTCCTGTTGGTTCATACATATTTGCATGTACGTTGATGCATGTGCCCTGTTCATACATTCAAACCTGATGGCCTGTTGCCATCAATCAACCCTGCATGTTGCTGGATTGTGTATTGTTGTTCAAATTATGCATGTGTTATGCTTGCTCTTCAATGGCTTGAATTTATGGGTGTTTGGTTAATGGGAATACTAATGCATGCTGTTACAACTAATTGTGAATGGTATTGTACATTACTAACCCAAACTGTCATAAAATAATGCAAAACATAGGACGACAGGGAAGGTGGGTTCCAGCGGACCCACCTCTTCCACCTCAGCTGGCGAGTTAACCTGGCAGTAGTGCCCAGGCCGGACCCTCATATGGTGGCCCTGTGCCACCTGCGGGTGGAAGCGCTGCAGGGGATGGGACTCATCCCCCCTCTGCAAGCGTGGCCAGAGGAGAGCATCCACTCACCCTCCGTAGTGTCCGGACTGTGGTGCGTAGGGAGATCAGGCACGCTGTGCTTGGGCCCCTATGCCAGCTTCAGGCACGGGTGGCACAACTCACGGGCATGCCTGCTGCCCATCCTACACAGCCCCCAGCACAGCCCCATCCTGGGCAGTGAAGGCACAGTGGCAGCTGCCCATGGGTGTGGATCTCATTTCCACTGTTGCCATCTGTGGGCTCATGGGCTCGAGATATCCAAACATCCGTCCCCGTCAATTGTGTATCCCCCCCCCACATGTGTCATACACCAACCCTGTATGCGTCTTGTTTGTCTTGTCTGTTAACCTCCCCTACCTACCTCCCCAGCTATACCTACTTCCTGTACCAGACATACCACTCTCACCTGAAAAAAAAAAAAGGGCACTCTGTACCCACAAAAAAATTACGCCCCATACATAGCTGCCCATTTTGCACACATGTCTGCTGGACATGTAAACTGGCAATTACAACTGGCTGTACAACAAATATTGTTGTCCTCACACCTCTCTCAGGGGTGGAAGGTTTCAAATTTCACACCAAATTCCAAACATATGCACAGCTGTTGCTGATGAAGAAATGGGCAGCTATGGTCCTTTTCTACATCCCTTCTGCAAAACCCGAGCTTGTTTTCCTGCTGTCTTACCCTCTTTGTGCCCCCTTTTTCACCACTTTCCTATCGCCCCATTTTCTTTTCTTTAAAAGAAAATAGCGCTGGTGTGCGCCAGAGTAAGCACTTTTAAGCAGTAGTAAGCGGGAGTACGCTTCTGTGCGCTTAGCTAAGCGTGTGTGCGAGAAGCTAAGCGGCAGTGCGCATGCGTGACCTCCACGCAAACCAGCGCTAACCCGCTTACAACTGCTTAAAAGTGCCTTAGTCACTCTGAATGACAAGGCCTGCAGTTTTCACAGCAGCAAAATAAAATACCTCTGTCAGTCTCGAACCCAGGACTTTGGAAACACTAGTCTGCATAACTTACTCCTAAGCCATGACTGCTATACAAGAACATTGTGCTGAAAGAAATATATCATGAAATAGTAGGAATTAATGTAAAGGGAATATAGCATCTCTAGTACACAAAGCATGTCATGTATATTTACTGTCAAATCTAGTGGATTTGTAAAATAGTACTGTGTGAAGAGAAACAGCCATGCTAGTTGGTAGCTAGTAGGTAATAATGTCACAGTAGCATCTGGCAAGCCACACACATACTCAGAGTAGGATAAACACTGCCATAGTTGAATAGTTAAGAGCCCAGACATAGCAACTGTGACTGAGTTACAGGGATGTCCCTGATGTGAAAACAAATGTCAACTGTGCCCTACTGACACCCTGTGAAATGTACTAACAGTGGGCAGAAAGGTGTTACTACACTTGCAATGGTAACTATGAATTACTGAAAGTATGCACCACTTGCACGTCACAAATGGTGTAGTAATACATATGCTCGAAATAACCCACAGTCACAACTGCAGAATATCAGAATATTTCATTGGAGTATCCCACTGATATGTACCATTCCATGAGGCTGATAAAAGATGCACCTGAGAGTATCTGAGGCCTGCTCGGCAGTATGATCAAATACCCTTGTAAGTGTCAAGGCCCACACCATGGCCAGACCACACTGCATGCAGTAACACCCTACCACAACAAACACATATGGAATTGCTGCCCAAACAGATATAGCAAGCATTACAAGCTGTGAATGTAAATGGAAAATAGGAAAGCCATAGCAACACATTACAGGAAAGACACCTAGCAGGCATACAAGGAGTGAATGTAAAGGGCAAATATTGAAGCCATAGCAACAGATTGCAAGAGCCACTGCTATATACCAGTTACACCACGATTCCCACAGGAAAGCACACACACCCATATACACAGTATTACTAGTCATAGGTGTCAGTTTACATACACACGGAGAAGAGGAAACTGGAGGAAGGAATACTCAGCTTACAGTACAACATGCATTGCAGTGTCTACAACACAGCCTGAAATATGAGAGACATACCAACCCTTACACTCACAGAACAGTGTCCACAGCAAACCAGCATGGTCCTCACCCTGATAATCTGAAAGGGCTATGTCTACCTAACAGACCTTTTTATAGCACTGTCCTGAAATCACAGTGAGAACTGCAATCACTACACAACAGGCTGCATGCAATTAGTAAATGCTGGCTAACAATTGGTGCAGAGGCCATCACATGGACATGTGCAGATACCTACAAAAGCATCCTGTACTCCCAGTCCACACATGCAATACTTTCATTGCACCCTCTGGAGGTAGAGACAGAGAGAGAGAGAGAAAGAGAAAGAGAAAGAGAAAGAGAAAGAGAAAGAGAGAACGAGAGAAATAAAGAAATAAAAAAAAAAATAAAAAAAAGTAACAACAAAACAAACAGGTTGACAGCAGGCCAACTAACTGAAAGCCTACGCAAACAGCTGCAACAAACACAGGTAATGTAAAGTACTAATATAATAGTCTACATACTGTGAACCCTCCATATGTTTTATTGGTCTGTATCTATGTATATGAAGATGTGCATAGGGCCGGGGACATACTGCAACTGTCACTGAAGGCTCTACATACATATGTATGTGAAGGTAGCTATGTGCACATAGCAATGTAGGTTGTAGTGCAATGTACAAGTAGGTTGTACAGTAATGGATGTTCATCAGTACGTTACTGTGTGTATACATATGTGGAACCAAAAAGGAGTATACATATATATATATATATATATATATATATATATATATATATATATATATCATGTGTATACGTATGTATATCGAGATATGTATGTATATATATATATATATATATATATATATATATATATATATATATATATATATAATATGCATATATGTATACATAGATAGAGAGGGATTCAGAAATACATAGATATATATAGTTTCGCAGTGTCATAGTTTAGTACTAGGCTATCTGCAGACAGTGTACAGAATAGATTTAGAAAACTGTGCCTCTGTCTAGTAGTGACACAGTGAAGACCCCCTTACATAATAGCATTAGTTTACTGTGCCTCTGTCTACTAGTGACACAGAGATGACCCCTGGTGTAAACCTATGATCTCCCATCCACTCGTCAAAAATTCACATGAAGAGAGTCAGTGAGGGGCTCTGCCTAACATGAACTGGGATTCTGTTCCAGAGTATGGGAAGCCTCTGAGTTATGAATCTGTCCCTACAGCATGTCCTATTCATATGTGTGCTGAGGTTTAAATCTGTAGCTCTTGTGGTTCTGATGGATTTGGATTTTATGAGGTGGAACATGTCCATCAATTCCTGATTGGACATGGCCTTGTACGTCAGGCACAGATCACCTCTATGTAGGTGGTATGCTACGGAATAGAGCTGGAGTTTATTTAGTCTGGCAGCATATGACATTTGTTGGAGACCCTTTATCCTCTTGGTGAGGTACTTATGGGGTTTCCCTAGCTGTTGCAAGTGCCAAGTAAGGTACATACCAAATGGATCATAGTACACATTCATGGGCCTGATAAGGGAGGAGTATAGGGGTACAATGTCCTCCTTTGATCTGCATGTGAATCCCTTCATGATAAGGTGGGCAAGGTAGGAAGTCTTTCCAACCACTTTGGCAACGTGGGTGTCAAATGAGAGGTCAGTATCGATTTGTGTTCCCAGGTCTCTGATTACTTTGTCTGTACTCAGTGGGTTACTGTCTATTTGATAATATGTGGGTACTTTGTTTTTCCCAAAGGGGATGACTATACATTATTTGGCATTCAGTTTAAGGCCATGACTCCAGCACCAGTTGTCCATTTCAGTGAGGCCTTTCTGTAGGATGTATGTGTCAGCTGGTGTATCGACTATGGCGCCTAGTATGCAGTCATCTTTGAACTTTGTCAGCCACTACCCTCCCATGTTTGTTTACACATCTGAGAAATAAATGCCTAACATGAGGGGTTCCAGGACAGAGCCCTGTGGGACCCCACTTGTGACTGGCTCTGAGTCTGACATGGCACCAGCGATTTTGACTTTATGGTTTCTATCCTTTAGCCGGTTTGCAACCCATCTTGTGACATATGGATTTACATTTAAGCTGTTGAGCTTGTCTATGATGCCAGAGTGGGGTATTGTGTCGAAAGCTTTAGCCAAGTCCAGGTAGGCTGTATGGACTGCTGTGCCCTCGTCAATGGCTCTAGTGACTGTTTTGAAAAGGTCAACCAGGTTCAAAATGCAGGATCTGCCCTTTACAAAGCCGAACTGGGTGGAATCAAGTGTCTGTAAGTCTCCAATGTCCCTGTGTATGAGTTCCATAATGAGTCTTTCCATAGCTTTGCAGACCAGGATGGTTAAGCTTATGGTGCGGTAGTTACCAGGGTCTGTAGAGGTGCCTCCTTTGTGGAGTGGGACTACTGTTGCTGTATGCCAGTGTTCAGGTACATATGCTGTAGTAAGGATACGGTTAAATAGCATTTTATGTGCGGGTTTAGCACCTCTTGGAGTTCACGTAGCATGCAACCCGGGATACCGTCGGGTCACATTGATGCTGTGTTTATAGCTTTGCTGAGGGCGGTTCTCAGCTGGACATCTGAGATGACAGGGAGGTTACATTCAGCTGGGATAAGTAATTCCTCTTTTGGGGGTGAGGGAGGGGAGAAATTTGCACTGAACCCATCTGCCAGAATGTTGGCAATATCTGTGTGTTCAGTGTAGTTTTTGTCACTGTGAACTAACTCTGAACATATCTGAGGGTTTCCACCCAGGTTTCTAACATAGCAGAAGAAGGCCTTGTGGTTACCTGTAGTGTCCATAGCGATTTTCCTCTCAAAGGTGGCCTTTCATGTTTGTATGAGAGAACGTAGCTTTCTACTAGTGCTGATCAGAGATGCCTTATCTTTATGGGATTCTGCTCTGTCGTGCAGTAGCTTCCTTCTTTTGTTATACAATTTCTTCATGGCTGGGGTCCACCAGACAGGATGCCTGCCCTTGATGGAGAGGGTCTTGGTTTTATTTGGGATTGCATGATCCATGCATTCTTGGAGATGTCCATAAAAAGCATTTGTGAAGGAGTCTGCATTGTGGGATGTGGTTTCCACTGGCCCAGTGGGCTTAAAGGATACCAACTCAGTTTTAAGAAGTGTAAAGTTGGCTTTTGAGAGGTTTCTCACTGTACTCTTTTGTGTTGTGGGTGGAGGTGGGATATGTATATCCAGGGTGATTAGTTTGTGGTCAGATGTGACTAGTGAGGGGTATACGTCCGGTGTGTAGCACATTGTCCCCATGTTTGTGATGATCAGGTCTAGTATATTATCTCCCCTTGTGGGAGAGGTGACTAGCTGTTCCATGGCATTTGAAGTTATGAATTAAAGGAACCTTTGGGCTAGGGTGTTTGGGCTAGAATAATGCACCCAGTGTATGTTAGGGTAGTTGAAGTCTCCCAATATGATGGTGTTTGGTGGGACATTCATATCCTCCAATGTCTTCAGGAAGGCTGACTGGGGTTCCTGAGATTGGGAGGGTTGTCTGTAACATGCTACCAGTTGTATAGCAGTTTTGCCTACGGTTAGTTGCACCTGGATGGTCTCTGATGCTTCATGTGTTGCCACTAACCTGGAGGTGTGGGTGTCCTTGATGAATATGGGCACTCCCCCTCACTTTTTGTTTTGGCCCGAGTTTTGGGGCCAAAAAGCATGATACGAGGTATAGCCTGGTACCACTGGTGAGCTCTCAGGAGCCTTGAACCAGGTTTCACTTACTGCACAGACATCAAGATTGATAGAATATGTACGTACAGATATATGTAATACACACATACATATATAGATATATGTAGATACATATACATATACAGACAGATCTGACTGACAACAGATATGTCTGTATATGACTATCTCTCTCTCTCTGTCCCACCCCCCTCTCACTCTCTCTCTCCATCTGTCTCTCTCTCACTCTCTATCCCCCTCTCTATATACACACACACACACACACACACACACACACACACACACACACACACACACACACACACACACACACATATATATATATATATACTGAGTGAGGCACATGTGTGCAGATGTAGTGCAACAGGTGCCTGGTGACAAAGGCATGGAGTGAACACCAGTGTGGATACTGGAGTACCATACCCCATTCCAAAACACTGACACCAGTAACCACCACATATGTGCATGCCTGCCCACCACTGCATGTGTCAGGGGGGAACAGGGGCAACAAGTGTACAATAGGCTCCCCATTGATATACACAGTGGCACACTAGTCCTGTAATACCTGTACATGGAATGTGTCAGCAGACATGGTGTGTCAGCTATGGACATGTAGGTCTCTGTACCCCTCTACACCCCACAATGTCCTACACGGTACGTACCTCCTATGACAGCTACAGATATGGAGAAGGACACAGACATACGTAAGTAACTGTGTCAATGCACTCAAACACATTACCTATGCAGAGTGACTGACAAGACCACAGAGCACACCCAGACTACCTACATAGAGGTTACCACTGCTGGATATACATAGTTAGGTCACATCCATGACAATTGTCCAACAACCATGGTAACACCTCCAACATCAACTGAAAAATAAAAAACGGCCACACGAAGAAAAGGCAAGCTTCAAGGCTGAACAAATATAAACCAGATAGCCGTTTATTCAGTATTTAGTGAGCGCTTTTGGTAGGGAAAACTTCCCCACCTTCTTCAGACAAATATTTTTATATTTGTTCAGCCTTGAAGCTTGCCTTTTCTTCGTGTGGCCGTTTTTTATTTTTCAGTTTTGGTTTCTGGTTTCTATTTCAACACCTCCAACATCCACAACCCAAATTACCTATGTCTGTCGTCCTTGTCACCGCAGTATAGAGCACATGGTGGAAGTACAGGTTCCTACCCACAGATACGACATACCCTGGAGTAAACTACACAGAATTAAGAAGCAAGGCTCCCCATGAGTAGATGTCAGACATACCCCTGCTGAATGTTATGCAGATAGGTAATATGCCATATGAGTCACCCTGTGTACCTGTTTGACAGGAGCAGGTACAATCATATCACATGTGTCACAAGGGGCAGGGTAGCATAACAGTATGCTGCTGTAGGCCCAGGGCCAATAGCATACTACCTACCTAAGACACAATGCACACCCATGAACCCATTGCAAACCAAATATGTGAGGTGGAATGAGTGTTCTAGTGACTGGGTGCATGTTATGTACTGGTATGATTGCTCACCATGACTGTCTGTCTGTTATGGTAGTGTATCCTTGGTGTGAGGCCAGAGACAGATGTGTGAGGTATTGCGATCAACACATACTACATTGCCATATGTTGCGCTGTGTTACCCTGTATGTGACTGTGGTGTAGGTAGGGTTATGGCAAGTAAGAGTAGTGTGCATTACCAGTGAAATATGTAACGTGCATTGCATGCAGTGCATGGGTTGATAATGTTCCCCATACAGTACCTTGATACAAACCCCCAGTGTGAGGTTGTGCATTGGACCTGAACCAGTGTGCTGACTGCTGCAGTATACTAGTCTGTCATATGGAGTGTGCCAGGTACTGTTGCACAGTTATTGGCTGAGCACTGATATCTGGTCATTTACATGTGTATCCCCCAATAGACAGAAAGGTGCTATATATGGAGGTTAAGTTATATCACTACAGTCGAGTATTATGTGTATTATGTGTGCCATAGTTTGCTGACATATATTGCTGACATATTTTTCTTCTCCTTTTCAGGGCTATGGTTCACCAGCGAAACCCTGTGTACTCCGCTGCGGAGGAGGAAGAGATACACCAGAGCCTGGTGCGGGATTTCACAATACTCTTTTCCCACACTAGCCAGAACCAGCAGGAGAGGGCTGCACTGTGGCAAGACCTGGTCCGTCGGGTAAATGACATAGGCACACATAACCAGACATATGAGCAGGTACGCCATCACTGCAGTGATTTAATTAAAAATGTCCGTCAGCGTGCGTCGGATATCCACAGGCAGCAGCTTGCCACAGGTGGTGGGGTGGCTAGACATCCCCCCTCACCAGACTGGAGGGACTACTCCTAAGCGTTGTGGCTCCAGCCCAACAGCAGCAGCATACATGCGTAATGATGGAGGCTGGAGCCACACAGCAGCAGGACACGGAACGTGCAGGTAACATGCCATGTGTATAGTTGACTGTTCTGTACACTGTTAGTTTATGCATGCGTGAGGTGTGTCCTCAGTTTGTAACTGTAATCTTGGTAATTATTGTGCAAGAGTGATATTCTCAATATCAGCAGTAGACCTGTGGAAGCTAACTGTTGCACTACTGAACTGTATCTTACTCACAGTATCAATGACACAGTTATGCCCACTGACAATAAATGTCTCATTTCTGCAGGTCCCTCTGGTGTAACAGCAAGGCAGCCTATCCATACTGGTGAGTGTGTAATAACAATACCTTCAATACTCTTGATACTAATAATAATAATAATAAGCTGAAGCAGTAGTGCTATGTGTTTGATTGCAGGTGTGTTTGTGTCTGTGTGTTGATATCTCATATACTGAGGAGTGTGCATGTGTGCATGTGTGCATGTGTCCTGTGTGCATGTGTGCATGTGCCCTGTGTGCATGTGTGCATGTGTGTATGTGTGCATGTGTGCATGTGCCCTGTGTGCATGTGTGTATGTGTGCATGTGCCCTGTGTGCATGTGTGCATGTACCCTGTGTGCATGTGTGCATGTGTGCATGTTCCCTGTGTGCATGTGTGCATGTTTGCATGTGCCCTGTGTGCATGTTTGCATGTGTGCATGTGTGCATGTGCCCTGTGTGCATGTGTGTATCAGTGGTGACATTGTGTACACATTGTAAACTGTGTTTCCTGTCTTACTCCCACAGGTTGTGGTGCTGCTCTGGTGTTGTGCAGCAGGGAACCTGAATCAGCTGCTGTGGATAGTGATAATGATGATAAATGTGTAATGGTACAGGGAGGTGTGCCAGGGTCCGTCATTGGTCAGCCAATTGACAGTACACAGCTGTCGACCCCATCAATGCGCACAGTCATCCTGCCAATACATCCTTTGTCACCAATGTCCCTAGGTGATGGACAGGATACAGTGGGCATTGACCAGGGTAATGTGGTATCGGTGGCACATGCATCCCCACACAGCAGCCATGGCCAGGGTCCTGACATGGTACCACACAGGCAGACGTCCAGGGGTTCTCGTGGGAGCATCCATGGGCGTACCACCCCTGTCAGACGTGCCCACAGAGGTCTTTCAACCTCAGCTATGTTTCGGGCTGTAATGCAGGCACAGTCACGTATGGAATGGTACTCCTGACAGGGTCTGAGGGAGCTGAGAGCATGTCGCACAGCTATGAATGACAGTATGCGTGATGTTGTGGCTGCCATCCGTAACTTCACCGAGGTCATTGACAGACGTTGGGGGGACACATTAGATCTGTTCCACAACTACATGTCCATGAGCCAGGGCAATGGTGGATGGTTGAGGCGTCGACGTGGCCGTATGCCAGCAACAGCAGCAGCTGGCAGCCGTCGTGGACGACAACAGGCCCGCAGCCGCTCCCATAGTGCCAGCAGCAGCCCCAGCAATGCTGGGTCTGTGCTGTCATCAGACTGCCCCAGGAGACCACGTGCATGTGGCTCTGGACAGTCCCAACAGGGACCTGTCTCCAGTCACCAACCACCTGCTTCTGATGACAGTACCCACTCTGACTTAGTACCTGATACGGTCCGTAGCACCCCTGCCAGGCACATGTACTGTGTCCGTGGCCAGAGACAGTGATCTGTATGACCTGGCAGGTACAGTCTGTGGCTGTCCACAAACACCTGTATATGGCAGCCATGAGGTGGGACTGTGTGCATGCATACACACATGCAAATTGATAACACCTAGGGCTACCGCATGCATGCACACACTGCATCAACATTGCCCCATCTTGTACTGCTGTCCCTCACCAACACACACAGACATGTCAATTGGTTCTATCAGTGGCAGACTCAGGCATACCAAGTACACACCCTGTGCATATGATGAAACTGTGCCATCTCCTGCAATCTGTAACATCAGTGCCGGAACAGGTTAACATGGTGCTGATGCACAGGATGACTACATAGAAGTGTGGTAATAGTATCATGTTGACAACAGTATAGTGTAATGATATCATTGTGGGTATATCCCAGCATGCCTGATGCAGTTACAGTATGTATGTCATTGTATTGGTTTGTACACCCATAGTAATTACCATAGTGTACTGTCTGCACATCTTCCCATACTGGTGGTGAGGCTGTCAAGAGATGGCCACCTACATAGGTAGCACAGGGGATACGAAAATGTACATATTGATACTCAATGATGGTCATGTCAACTGCAAGTTGCATGCTGTCCACACTCGACTCTGCAATGAGGATGTTTGAGGATGTTGATATCTGTGCAGTAATACACAACAGGTTCAAGACTCACAAGAGCACACTAGCACTACAAGGTCACACCTCATACCATGCATGACAGCCCCTAAACACAGAACTAACTATGACAGGAGGAAGAGTCTCCATACATGTCAAGAATACTGTGGTGCCAGGACAGGTAGCATACATCCTACTAAGTCTGGAACTGCTGACTGAGGGCTCAGTGTCTGTTATTCGAAATGTGTATTATTACAGGTATGAGCAATTTGTTTTCAGGCCAGTTATTCTACATTATGAAGGTACATGGTCTGTACACTTGTGGGGGGGTGGGGCTGGACCCAGCCCGTCTGACCTGTGAATGTCTGGGTACAGGCTTATAGTGCCTGCATATATTCACTGTTACCTACTGGAAGTCGTGCACCTTGTTTGTTGTAGCATAGTCTACATACAGGCCTGCTGACTGTAGCTTTGTTTGTATGCATGTTTGCTTGTTATGTCCCTGAAACACTGATTCCACCTGCAATGCAGATTTACAGTGCCTCTATGGATCCCTAGTGACATCTGTATTGCTTACTGTACTGATGTCCATGTCTCACTTGACAGAACGTCACTGTTTGTCCTGTTTACATGTAAGTTGCCTGTAACACATTGCATATGACTTACTTCGCATTTGCTCAAGACAGCATTTATATATGCCAGCACTAACAAATCAGGAGCACTACACCCTCACATAATCACCTTGAGTACCTTGTTCACCATTGGCCCTATGTGTCGTTAATTAGTATGGGATTCACAATGCTATGGTAGCATGTGCAAAGGTCACCTGTCAATCTACTCTCTGGTCCAATTGGTGAATCTGTGAGTCATGTGGCAATGTTACAGCTGCCTCATGTACACAGACAACCCTCTCCCCTTCCCATACACTTACAACATATGTGAGAGATGCAACCACATAGCCAAACTGGGGGCTAAGCTCTCTTAACTCAGTACTGGCATATCCTGTCAGGTGGAGTGGGTTACTACAGTGAATACAGTACCAGTCTCACATAGACCTGCCACGACCGCAATCCAAACACAGAAATACACAGGTACATTCTTGGACTCTCAGAATAGCATCCTGCCTGAGCAGCTGACACCTGAAAAGCAGACACACAAGCAAACGTTACGCCAGAGCAGAACACGTGAAACACATAGCTCACAAAGCCTGTGTGCCAAACAGTCACAACCCATACGGCTTGACAACACACCTGCTACAGTTGTAATAGGTACCTCTATCATCAGGTACACTGAGGTCCTGCTCACCAGGCTGAACAAGGTGAAGGTCACGCTGAGATGCCCGTCGGGCACTATGATCCACCACATAACACAAGCATACAGGTCACTCCAAGGCATGTACAGATATGACTCAGTCATTGTCTGTGCCAGTGTGTATGACCTGTGATACACCTCCCTGGACTACATGTTAGGGGACATAGAGGGGCCCTCTGAGCTTGTGGCACAGGCTGGTATGACCTTGACCTTGAGTAGCATCTTACCCTCACCAAGAATGCTGCCACAATATGTAGACAGGATGATCAGTTTCTACAATTACCGTATGTTTTGGTGACATTCAAAGGGGATCCAATGCCTGTCAGCGTGGGATTACATGCTGGACAAGCCGCGTTGCTTTGCTAGGGACAGCTTGCACCTGTCACCCATGGGCTGTTGTATATTGGCAGAGGCTCTTGCTACACACATAGTGCCTTTGTATGCAAGGCTGACATTACATAGCCACCTACACAGGTATCACACGGGATAGGACACTAATAGTAATGCTACTCAACACCAGCAGTGTAAACCTCAAGATGCATGCAGTGGAAACTGTCCTTATCATGAAGAACAGCAATATCCGTGCAGTAACAGACTCCTGGTACAAGGCTCCCAGGTGCACCCCATCACTGCCAGGTCATACCTCATACCATGCTTGTCATCCCCTACATATGCACCGAACCAGAACAGGGGGGGGTGTATCCAAAGGCACCTCAGATACACACACCCCCAGGTTGGTGGCACAGCACAAAGCATCAGAGCCTATCCATGTGCAACTAACAGTGGGTTAGATTGCCTTCAGGTTCATAGCCTGGCACACACCACCCTCCCATACCCAGGAAACCCATTTGGCCTTCCTGACAACACTGGGAATATGATGGTCTCTACAAACACCTTTACATGGGTGGACAGCAACTACCCAAACATAGAGTGTGAGCATTACTCTAGCTCCAAGACCCTAGCTGAAAGGTTCCTAGCATTCATTCCCTGCATTGCTATGGAACAACTTGTTACCACTCCCACAAGAGGTGAAAACATGCTGCACCTGTTCATCACCAACATGTGGACTATATGCTCCAGACCAGTCGTGTATCCCTCGCTGGTAGGATGATACCATCTACAACTCACACTGTATATTCACATACCACATGCAGCCCCTGCACAGAACACCACAGTCATACAGTTGTCTAATGCAAATTCCATGTATTCACATGAAGCAGGCTTCGGACATGGGAACTATTGAAGGTCACAGGTACATATGTGTATGTGGCACACATACATCATGTGTGCATTGACATTACTGATATAATGTATGTCGTGCAATATTGGGAACAACACCCCACACACATGGACAAACTGTGTGACAAAAACACACATGGCGTTTGTAGGATACAAACCCCTACCTAATGATGTTATGACACTTGCAAGAGACGCAGTAGCAGAGTGTGCTATTTGCATTACTGGGAGGCTTGCTTCCTCCTGCTTTACTTATAGGGTGCTGACATCATCAGTGTTTAGACAGTGGAATATGCAGCATGTGTTGTGTTGTACTAGTTGCCAAAAGGGACATTTCTCTTACACATAAATTGCACACACACTACTCCCCCACACACATTCACACTGAGCACTTGCAGGATTCAAACCCCTACCTACCTATGTTATGACATGTGTGAGAGACGCAGTAGCAGACCACGCTATTTGCATTTCTGGGAGGCTTGTTTTCTCCTGCTGTACTTATAGGGTGCTGACATCATCAGTGTTTAGACAGTGGAATATGCAGCATGTGCTGTGTTGTACTAGTTGCCAAAAGGGACATTTCTCTTACACATAAATTACACACACACTACCCCCCCCCCACAGTCACACATACACACTGAGCACTTGCAAGATTCAACCCCCTACCTATGTTATAACACTTGTAAGAAACGCAGTAGCGTAGCACGCTATTTGCATTACTGGGAGGCTTGTTTTCTCCTGCTGTACTTATAAGGTGCTGACATCATCAGTGTTTAGACAGTGGAATATGCAGCATGTGTAGTGTTGTACTAGTTGCCAAAAGGAACATTTCTCTTACACATAGAATTGCACACACACACTGAGCACTTGCAGGATTCAAACCCCTATCTAACTATGTTATGACACTTGTGAGAGACGCAGTAGCAGAGCATGCTATTTGCATTACTGGGAGGCTTGCTTTCTCCTGCTGTACTTATAGGGTGCTGACATCATCAGTGTTTAGACAGTGGAATATGCAGCATGTGTTGTGTTGTACTAGTTTCCAAATGGGACATTTCTCTTGCACATGGAATTGCACACACACTACTCCCCCCCCCCCCCACAGTCATACATACACACACTGAGCACTTGCAGGATTCAAACCCCTACCTAACTATATTATGACACTTGTGGGTGACACAGTAGCTGAGCACGCTATTCAAATTACTGGGTATCATTTGTGCTCCTGACATATGTATAGTGTGCTGACATCATTATGTATGAAGAGGTATGTACATCTGTTACTATCCATCAGTACGGGGGATAGCATATCTATGCATTATCTTTGCACAGGCACAGTGGCCTACTGTACTGCGGAGGCAGACGCCAAACACACTGTGGATAGCCTTCTGTATTCCCTAGGGACAACAGCCTAGTATTGCTCTCTACGGCCATATGTTTACCTGTCAGATGCAAGTATCTGTTGCTCATATACTGTTTGTGGGTCTTTATTGCCATAGCTTTCCCTATCTCTATGAACAACTTGTGTACTGTGGCAGATGTTTGCATATGAGTGGGATTCAGTACTTTACTTATGTCTCTGTTGTAATTTCACTGTGTGCACTGGGCAGATTTCTGTATTGTGGGAGGTTCCTGTGTTAAAACATACAAATGCCAGATATGTGTGTGCAACTGCTGAACTGTGACATGGCCTAAGTGTGTGAGCATGCCCAGTTCACAGTTTCTATGGCTTCTTGAGTGACACGTCTCATTTATCTAAGTGTGCGAGCATGCCCAGTGTGAACTTTCCTTATGTTGGGATCTGTGGTCCACCACATTTGTGTTTGTGTGTGGACTTCATCTATATTTCACATGTACAGTTGAGTGTTGGACGTCAGGTTGTGTTCTTACTGTCCAACTGCTTTGTGTCTGAACCTAACAGGCATTATGCTGTGCCTGCAGGGTTGCCATGGGATAGTTTGCATGCAGTTGTCAACATCCTTTCCTACTGACCAAACAGTGTATTGTCGTATAGTGTACTCATTCAGTACTTTCACTGTGGTGGATAGTATCATCGGTTTCAGTCCTATCACTGCTTGTAATATTTATAGTGAGCACGCCAGACTGGCTGAGGGACAGTTGTGCAGATATGACCATGTTGCATTTTGTTCAGATATGGACAGCATAGTACATGATTGTCCGACATTGTTAATGTATTCCACAACTTGTGTGGACAGTGACAAACAATTGTCATGTGCCCTAGGCCATTTGTAATTCTAGTCATAGAGTGTCTGTCCTTCAACGCACATTTACTGATGTTTGCCATGACATATGCCAAGGTTAGTGTGCTGTGCCTCTGTCTACCCGTGACATACAGGTGATATCCAGGGTACAACTACCATCTCCCATCCAATCATCATGATTCCTCTGGATGACAGTCAGTGAGGGACTCCCTGGATAACCTGTACTGGGAGTTTAGTCATGAGTGGAGTGAGCTTCTGGGTTATGGACCAATCAGTACAGCATGTCCTGTTTATGTCTGTGCTGGGGTTCAGGCCTGTCATCTGCATAGGTCACTAGCATTTAGAATTTACATGGTGCCAAATGTCCATTGATACCAGCTTGGTCATGGCTTTATACATCAGGCACAGATCACCTCCAGCCAGGCGGTATGGCACTGTATGGAGCTGCAGTTTGTTTAATCAGGCGACACATGGCATCTGTTACAGCTCTGCGATCCTCCTGGTGTGGTATTTGTGGGGTCTTTCCAGTTGATGCAGGTGTCTGCTAAGGTACATCCCTCAAGGGCCATTGTACGCAATTGTGGGGCTGCTGATGGATGACTGGAGAGGCACATTGACCTACCCTGACCTAGCTGTGCTTTCCTTCATGATTAGGGGGGTATATGGTATGTTTCTGTAACCACTACAGACACATGGTTGTCACATGCGGGATATCTATCACCTTGTGTCCCCAGGTCTCTTATTGCTCCTGATGTACCTACTGGATTAACACCTATGTGGTAATTTCTGGCCATGTACTGTGTTTCCACAGGGGATGACTATACACTATTCTGCATTTAGCTTGTTGACATGGCTGTGGCACCACTTGTCTGTTTCTATGTGTGCCTTTTGTAGGATGCTTGTGTCAGCTGGAGGGTCCAATATGGTGGGCAGTTTGTAGTCTTCTACAAACCTGTTCAGAAAGAGTCCATCCATGTCGGCCTGTACCTATGTGACATATATAGCATACAAGAGAGGTCCCAGGACCATGCCTTGTGGGATGCCAGTTGTACCTGGTTTGCAGTCTGACATGGCTGCAGCATGTCTGACCAGGTCAGTTCTGTCCTTGAGCTGGTTTGCAACCCATCTACTTGGATAGGGGTTTATAGTTTGGCTGGTGAGCTTATCTGTACTGACCAACTAGGGTATTGTATGGAAGGGTTTAGCAAGGTCCAGATAGGCTGTGTGAACCACATTCCCCACATCAATGGCCTTGGTGCACATTTCACATGAGTCAGACATGTTTAAGGGGCAGGATCTGCCCTATGAAAGCCACACTGGGTAGGGTCCAATCTCTGTAGGTACCCAATCTCGTTATTCCTGGGATTCATAATCATCCTCTCCATTACTTTGCCAACCTAGATAGTCGGGGTTGGGGGTGATAGTTTGCAGTATCCATTCAGGCACTCCTTTTGTGGTGAGGGACCACTGTTGTTGTACACTACTCTTTGGGTACATATCCTGTGGTAAGACTGATAGTGCGCAGTAGTGCTATTTGGTGTTCCATTCTTCTTACAGTACTTGTTGGACACAACCCAGGACACCATCTGGTACCATTGATGCTGTGTGGTGTGCTTTGTAGATGCTGGCTGTTACCTCAGCATCTGCAATGTCAGGGGGCCAGCACTCTGCTGGGATAGATATTTGGCAGTATGGTGCTGGTGGGGAGTTTGCAAAGAATCTGTTAGGTTGGATGTTGGCAATGTGTGTGGGTTTGGTGTATTGTTTGTGATATTTGAGTACTGCAGAGCATATCTGTGGATTATCACCATGGTTCCTACCATCACTTAGGACAGCTGTGTGTAATCCATTGTGTCCTGCACAATTTGTATCATCAAAGGTTCATAGGTTCATACTAGGCTATCTGCCCTGGCCATGTTTGAGCATGGACAGACTGTGTGTGAGTTTCGACACCCCTTGCAATGTGCATATTATGCCCATTTAGGGTTTGCTTTACTAGATGTGACACAGGGATGGCCCCCAGTGTACACCTACTATCTCCCATGCACTTCACCAGATTTCTCTTGTTGAGTATGAGTGTGGAGCTCAGCCTATCATGGACTGGGATTCTGTTCCAGAGTGTAAGAAGCCTCTGGGTTATGGATCTGTCCCTCCAGCACATCCTATCTATCTATGTGTGGAGGTTCAGATATCTCACTGTGGTGTCTCTGCTGGATTTGGGGTTTCTGCAGTGGAGCATGTCCATTCATTCTGGATTGGACATGGCCTTGTACATCAGGCATACATCGCCTCTGACTGGGCAGTATGCTTGTGAATTGGGCTGTGGTTTCTTCAGCCAGGCAGCAGATGACAAATGTATGGACCCTTTATCCTCTTGGTGAGGTACATTTGGGGTCTATCTAACTGCTGCAGGTGTAAGGTAAGGTACATCCGAACTGGGGCATTGTTGTCACGTATGGGCCTGATAAGGGAAGAGTATGGGGGCACAGTGACCTCTCTTGATCTACATGTGCATCCTTTCATATTAAGGTGGCAGGTCTTCCTGGCCACCTTGGCAATGTGAGTGTCACATGACGGGTTACCATCCACTTGTGTCCCTAGGTCCCTGATTACTTCTTCCATACATAATGGATTGCCACCTATGTCATACTTTGTGTGTGCCTTGTTTGGTATTTGTTGAGACATTCATACTCTGCAGTGTCTTCAGGAAGGCTGGCTGGGGTTCCTGGGTTTGTGAGTGTGGTCTGTAACAGGCTGCAAACAGGGACGCAGTTTGAGCCACTGTTACTTGCCAGTGGATAGTCCATGCTGCTTCTTGCTGTGGTACCAATCTGGGGTGTGGTTATCCTTGACAATTACTGATAGCTACACTCCTATTGTAGTGTGTTCCATGTTTTGGAGCTGTAGAGCATGGTATGAGGCATAACCTGGTAGTATTAGGGTGCTCTTCTGGGTCTTGACCCAGGTTTCTGTTACAGAACAGATATTACCATTCTCCATGCTGTGGTGGGTTTGGTCTGCAGGCACCTTGCAGGTTAGACTTCTGGCATTGGGTAGCATTACGTCCAGGTTGTTATCCCTTGTGCTACCTATGGTGGTGGGTTTGTGTTTCCAGCCTTACCTATTCAAGGCGCAGTGGGGGTGACAACAGCCTTTGCCAGTATCCACACAGCTAGGTGTGCTGTGTGCGTGCAATCCCTAGCAGGTGGGGCTTCATGTCTTGCTCAGCATGTCATCCCAGGCTGTCAGCCATTTGTTCCCCCTTGCTAAAAGCAATACTTCAGCCAATTATTGTACTTGATCTTGTTGTCTTCATAGTGTGGCATCATGCTTGGTGAGGGTGAGATGTTAGGCAGGGTCTTCATGTTTGCATATACTAGATGGTGTTACATTGCTTAACACATGGCAATCATGCCTCAGGCAGTGCTGCAGGGCTGCCTCTGTCGGATGCACATACTACACTCCCTGTACATGTTTGAAAGCAGGTTGTGTCATGTTAGGCGTCCCAGTTACTATATGAGTGAGTCAGAGAGGCGTATCATTCCCAGGGTTCCTACTGAGCCAGTGTATGTGCTATGTGTTGCCTCTTTGCCAAGGCCAGGGCATACTGGGCATGTCTCCTTCTGCCTATTGGGGCAGGCTCAGGTTGTTCCTCCTCTGAGTCACGCTCTGCCTGTGATGGCCTTGGCAATGGTGGGGGGCTGTTTGTCCCGGCCCTATGCTGGTCCTGCTGCAGCTGTTTTCACAGAATTATATTATGGAGTATAGCACATACCATGACAATTTGGGTACATGTAGTTGGTGAGTACTGCAAGGCTCCACCAGATGTGTCCAGGCACCGGAACCATGACTTGAGCAGCCCAAACACACGCTCTATTACATTTCGTGTTTGTGCATGTGCCTCATTATGGCGTTCTTGTTCAGGTGTGTGTGCGTTTCTGATGGATGTCAACAGCCACGGCTCCAGTGCATATCCAGCATCCCCCACTAGGTGACCATGTGGGATGTCCCCACTGGCAAATGTCTGGTACAGCTGCGTCAAATGCCAGATATGGGAATCATGGTAGCTCCCAGGGCAACCAGCACACACATTCATTATTATGCCCTGAGCATCACACACGACCTGGCAGTTGATGGAGGGAAGCCCTTGCGGTTAATGTAGGCCCTACCCCGCTCACCGGCTGGTGCTTTGATGCGTATGTGCTTGCAGTCTATTGCACCCACTACCTCAGGGTATTCCGCTATTTGATGGAAGAGACGCATATTGCTGGCAACTACCTCACGGGAATTGGGGAAATATACATGCTCATCGACATGTGCTGACATGGCATCCAGGAACTGGTGCAGTACCCTGGAGGCTGATGCCTGTGATATCCCCATCATATCACCAGTTGGTCTCTGGAAGGCACCTGTTGCTAGTATTCTTAGGCCAACACATACCTTGGTTTCCACTGGGATGGGTTCCCCTCTGTTAGTTCTGTGTGTGAGGCGTGGCCTGCACAGCTCAACAATTTACTGCAGGAGGTCTCTGTCCACTCTATAGCGCTCCACTATCTCCAGCTCATGTAACCCCTGGTAGGTGACCCTGGGCCTGTACACTCTTCTCCGTCTCCTCACTGTGGGTTGTCTGGCAGCATTTGCATTGTCACCACCCTCAGAAAGTCTCCTATGTCTCCTTATAACAGCTATGGCAGCCCCTAGCATGTTTGGTCTGAGTGCAGCTTTTTCAGTTTTCACTTCTAATAGCTTACTTCTGTCTTGCAGTGTCTCTTGAGAGAAACATACTGCAATGCTGTTTGCAGTGTTTTAAGTGCTGGGCTGGGCTAGTATTCTGCCTGTGTAATTGCTTGCTTCTAATTGTTTTCACCTGCTAGCTCTACCAGTATTCCCTGCTAGCTTCCTACTATTTCTTCTGCTTCCTTTTTCTTCTCTGTTTCCTCAGGGGGGGAGCAGCGCGCATACCAGCAAAAACACGTTCACAGTGGCTACCACACGTGCACACATGCTTACACAGACTAGAATCAGCTTATTCGGGTTAAAACGCACACACATCAGTGCAAACAGGTTTACAGATCTTTACACAGGCACCTACATGCTTACTCTGCCTTGCACGTGTGCACTCTGTCTTACTCACGTCTCCCAGCATGCACACGCGCGCATGCACGCACAGCAAGAAACTTTGGTGTTGGCCACAGTGTACACCTTCCATTTCTTGACTTTCCCATGCTTATCTGTTGACACTCCTCTTTCTATGCTGTGTGACTGACATCTTTCACTTACCACTTTGCTCCAATGTGCTTGATTTCTTTCTGACATTCCCCCCTGTGATGTCACCTATCTCCTACTCTGTTACTCCCCCTTATCTAACTCTTACACTACATGGAATGTGCTCATTTGCTATGTGACAGTGTGATTCACTATCCTACCACTCATTTACATAGGATTGCCTACTAATGCTTAGTTACGTGTCTTACACTCAGCTTCCCCCCTTAGCAACCACTGAACGGTGGCCATGTTGTTTTCGGTCTGCTAGTCCCTGCATTGCAAATTCATGCATTGCATAAAACCCACATTTGTGGGTTTCAAACCTTTATTTTTATGTTTTATATAGCGTGGCCCGTTTGCGCAGGGCTGTGCTGCGTTTAAACCTCACCGATCGCCGAAAAAAAAATTATTCTATTTCATGTTTGCATCGGGTTACCATGCCAATGGCCACATATTTGGCCATTGGCATGCTGCCTGATACATATGCACACTTTATTTGGAGCTGTCATGGCTCCATTGTGTTATTTGCAGTAACATACTCAGTTGTCAACTGAGTACATTTCTGCACCTAACACGACTCTTACACGGGCTGGTTTCAGCTTTGTGGATTGCTAATCTACCTCATTTGCATGCCTTTCGGCTGCAAGTGAGGTAATTAGCATATCCACGCCCTGCCCGTGTAAGAGACGTTTTAGCTGGTCTCTTACACGGTATTTCGGGCTGTTCCTGGATCGCAATGGCTGCATGGAGTCTTACATGACTCTTAGACTCCATGCAAGCCATCATGAATCCTGCCCTATGTCTGTGAACTGTAAATCTCAAATCTAAATGCACTGCTATGATACAGTTGTGTTCCTGCTGTTGTGCTTCATACCTGGGTCCTTACCTAAAAGGATCCTTGGACCAGCCTACTGAGCCAATTAACAAAGAAGTAAGTAAAATACATAAAAAAACTCATAGGAGGCAAATTGGAGATAATTTGTGCAATGATGCAGTTTGAATGACAGAAGAAAAAGTAAAAATAGTTTCAAATGTGTACTGTTGTTGACTTAGAAGCTGCCGCGGTGGTATGGCGGTAACGTTGTTACCTCACAGCAAGAGGTTCTCCTGTTCGATTCTCGGCTTGGCTTGGGAGTGCCTTCTGTGTGGAGTGTGCATGTCCTCCCCATGGTTGGGTAGCGTACGAAAGACATGCATGTGTAAATGGGCGTGCCTTTGTTGAAGGTTGGGCGTCGAGCTGGCACCTCAGTGTTTCGTAAAAATCTACTGCCAATCATTAGCGGACAGAAGTTCCACTGTGGCGACCCCTTACTGGGGAAAGCTGAAAGACAAACAACAACTGTTGTTAACTTAGAAATGCATCTGCTGAAAAATATTAAAATAAAATGCTATCCTGAGTAAAAATCACTAAGAAAAGAGGTTTGGCTTTATTTTTCTGTTGAAAAAGAAGAAAGAAACAAAATAAGTTGTTTTTAAATGTTGTTTTTCAAAGCTGATAAAATAAGAGTTTCCATTCACCGTGGAAACAAATTGTTGACAGGATACATGAATCACATCGGGAAATAATGACATGCAAAGAAACAGCAGGAGACACTGCTTTGAACAGAAATGCCTTTTCAGCTAGAAAAAAATTAGTAGACAACTGTTCCATTTGCAAAGTGTATGTATTTATTTATTTATTTATTGCTTGCTTCTTTGTTTGTTCGTCTGGTTTGTTGACCATGTAGGAGGGCTGGTAGAACACCTTTTTTACTGATACTGGCCCACAGCAGAGAAGTGTAAATCCCTGACTCTGTACTTAGGTGACCTATGTCCATTTAGTGGCATGAATAAGGAAGTCTTCTGTCAGGGGAAGATGGGAGGGAGTGGATGACACTGTCTTATCAATCTGAGGAGGAGAAAGGCTGTCTGTTTCACTACAATAACAACATGAAGAGTCTAATAAGCTCCATCCTGCAAGCGATGTCCCATTTGATTGGGAGGCTGCACATGCATACAAGCACAAATGTGCCATGCAAAGATAGGCATAGTGGAATCAACAAGGCTGTCACAGGTTGAGATTGGGTTAGTGCACACTTTCTGGCAGCAGTATCATTCTGCATCAGCATTTTCCATCTCCTCACTGACTCCAAATGTGGGTTATATATAGTCCTGGGGATATTAAGATGAATCTGATAGATCCAGTTAAAGAGAAGTGGGGCAAGCTGGGCCATAGAGTAATCACAATGTAAGCAGACAAAATCATATTAATACAGATAATAAAAAGCAATGTGCAACTGAGTTCAGCATAGTAAAAACAATAAGCTTAACAGTAAGTAAAGCCAGAATAACAGGAAGGTACATGAAATACATATCCTGAGCAGTAAATCAGGTCTAAAATTATCAGATATACATAAAACAAATATCATATAATCAAAACATGAAAATAATGTTTTATGAAATGTAGTAATATAGACTAATGAAGAGGCAAGAACAAATGGTTTGAGTTAAAAGTACATAGGTATATCGGCTTCTCTATACCACCATCCTTAAAATAGGTACATTTATATTCTAGATCAACATGTGGCATTTTGTAAGAGAGAGAGATTATCTGAAGCAGTGATGTGATTGGATAGACTGTTCCATAAGGCAGCGGCAAGTCTGAGTAAAGATTTTTTTCAATTTTTTTTCACACATAGCTAATGAAAAATGTGGCCTGCTATGTTTTAAGGTGGCATTGTTCCTGATGGTGTATGAGAATTAGTGTTGAAAAAGTTTATTATACTAAGGAGGACAAAATAAGAAAGCTTGCCATGGCTGGAAGCCATCTGTTTAGTCCTTTGAACAGAGGTACAATGGTGTTTAATAGAATGTGCAATGTGTATGCAATGCAGAATCGTATTTTCAGCAGTTTGTAATAGAGTTGTAGTATGACCTGACAGTAAAGCAATACTTGATAAACTATTTAGGTCTATGGGTTAGGACACTGATAGCAATGGCATGTTGAACTTCCTTCACGGATACATATGAAATATTATAGGACATATTTACACTGATGAGTTAACTTGCAACAGAGTTGTTGATGTGGAAGGAGAGGGTTGCACCCAAATGTTCACCTAAATATTTTTTTCTTCAGTAAAATGGATATGCAGTGCAAAATGTAGAGAAATTGGTCAGTCTTTTAGTCGTGTTGTAACACTGGATTTAGAAGTATCGATAGTTAATTTGTTCTAGTAAACAAGTAAAAAACAGAAGATTAATCATTCTGTAGGCTAATATTTAGTTGAAGATTAGATTTATGTATAGCTGTCAAAACTATGTCATTTCTACAGATTTCTGTATTTAAATGAGACAGGTCCCAAAGTAGTATATTTATATAAAGAGAGAAAAGTAGTGGGCCTAGGACTAAGCCTTGAGGATAAATGAGGTTTGGCAACAAACCAAGTTGCCCCGGGACATCTTCAAGTGGGGTTAGATTGAAATATTAGTAAGAGTTAAGTGGGTTGGGGAGGTGAAAGGGTTAAATGGAGGGAGAAAAAATTGGGAGGAAATGAGATAAGGGTGGGGAGGGGCTTAAGGAGTTTAGACACGTGTAGTTGGGTAAGCAATCACATTTTGGCAAGAACTTACTACGGTGCAGGTTTACGTCCATGACGATCAGGTTGGTATTAAGGGATCAGATAGACCTTGGATTAATAATGTGTGCAGAGAGCAAAGTGGTTAAGGTTAATTATTCTTTCTGCTTTCCTAGTCGGTTAGTATTAAAGCATGGGGGTTTGAGTATTTTGGCAGTGGAGTGGGTACTTTGGTAGTTGTATTCTGGGAGGGAGCTCTGTGGTAGAACTATATAATAATGATATACCATGGTAATATATATATATATATATATATATATATATATATATATACATATATATATATATATATATATATATATATATATATATATATATATATATATAGATAGATAGATGTATATATATCTTTTATATATCTACAAATGTATATATATATATATATATATATATATATATATATATATATATATATACATATATATATATATATATATATATATATATATATATATATATATATGTATATATAGTAAGTCGGCTGGATGATAGAGGCTTGATAGGTCATTATGCGCCCAGCATACAGCGGGCTGCTTGTTTTCAGATTCTTATTTTCTAACTCCAAAAAAAAAAAAAAAAAAGGGGGTAGTCATTGGTGGTGATAGGGTTTCTGTAGAACTCCCTGTGTTGTGGGCTTTGTTCCCCCAGTTTACAGCATGGATTTTGTTTTTTCAAACTCCTTGCCCGGCAAAGTAGTCATTGATGGTGACAGGGCTTTGTATTGTGTGGCTCCATTTAAGCCGCAAGTGGTTTTCGCAGGCTGGGAGATGTTGTGTTCCTAGATGCCCCTGCACATGCATGATACAAGAATTCCTCTATAGTGCACTTTGATTGCTTCATGTCACGGTATTTGGAGGCATTGGGAAAAAGAGTTTCGGTTGTGTTTTTGGTCACTGTGTTGTTGGTGCAGTCGTCGAAGTAGGTGCTTAGCTATCCGATTTTCTGCCTCACAGTTTCTGGTATTTCTCATGACACCAAGGAGGAGAAAGGCAAAAAGAGTGGAGAGAGTCGAGGTTTTGGAGGTATGGGCTTTTGGGGAGAATGTATTTTACAGGCCGTACCTTGCTAGCTGCCTTGTTAACCTGCTGTTGTGATTTGGCCAGGATTCTTGCTTTGAAGATCAAGAGTTATGCCTCTGGTCAGAGTTTTGGGGATGGGTGGATGCTGAATCTCTGAGTGGCAGCAGTCTGTGAGGCAGCATTTTCGCAGGTTTTGGAGCAGTCGTGAGTGTTGGTTGCCGTGCATGAGCAGTTAAAGTGGGAGTTGCTGTGTGTTTGTCGAGGGTGTGAGGGGGTTGCATGTCTTGGATCTGAGCGTACCTCTCAGCTGTGCAGGTCTTAACAAGGTGTCCACATTTTGCTTCATAGTTTGGTATGTGTTCACAAAATGGTGGTTTTCTGGCAAATTAATAGCAAATCATTAAAGACTTCAATTATAAAATAATGAACGATACTAGAGTTTAGGATGACATATAATTTAGGAAATTCATGCTAATGCAATACTTGAGTTTAGATTTCATACCATTTAGGAAATTCTGCTAATGCAATAACTGTTATTCAATCAACCTCGTGCCACTGCACATGCGTGGTGTATATTACAAAAGCGAAAATCCCTAAGCGCGAATACCTAAACGTCAACCCCTTTACCGCAAACCGTCAAAATCCCGAACGCACTAAATTGCAAAAAAAAAATCGACCTGTAATAGTCGGCCAACCCCACCACCCGCTATATACTACCTACATAACTATGCACTATCTTTAACCCCTCCCTAACCCTAAGGCCCATAACTACCGCACACTTCACCTACACACATACACCCAAACAAAATAAATAAAACACATACATGCATTTAAAAAAACCCTACCTCCAACACTATACTAAACCACACATACACAACTAACTATGCACTATCCTTAACTCCTCCCTAACCCTAAGGTCTGTAACTACCGCACACTTCCACTACACACATACATCCAAACAAAATAAATAAAACACATGCATACATACATTTAAAAAACACCTACTTCTAACACTACACTAACTCTTACATACATTACCTATCTATGCACATACCTTAACCTAAATCATAACACTAAATTCCTATCTATCGCACACTTAGCTTACGGAGCTATACCACAGATGGGCCAACCAAAACAAATCGACATTTCAAACTTCGCGGTTTTGATTTTTGGTGATTTATGTACTTCGCGCAATACGGGTTGACGTCTTCATATTCACCTAAAGGAATCTTCACTCTCGTAATAGGAACCCCACATGCACGGGGCGGCGATGATTGTTAGAGTGGGGCCCTGTTGCAGTTTTCCCGGTCTTCAGGCTGTCCCTTGCAGTCTTGATGATTGGTGGGTGAAGTAAAGCATGGCAAGCCCCTATTCCCCTGTCACCTCTAGTGTGAAGCATACTGGATGGTGCACAGTTCATTGAGTTTTGTTTTCGCTGCCAGCAATTTCTGGAATTTAGGTTATCTGGCTGCATGCGGGGTGGAATAAGCTTAGAGCTGTTCCTTTAGAAGCTCACAGGTCGCATGAGTAATTCTGCTGTTGAATGGCATGTAATTTCTTGGGGACATGTGTGCTAAAATATTTTCCATTTAAGTTTTGCCTTACCCGCAGTTGGATCATGAATTCTGCTTAAAGAAGCAGACATGTCAGATGTTGAGGGGGTGGTTGTGCTGCCACTTAGGGGAAATATTTCTGTGGCTTTGCATGGGAAAGTGAAGTTTTTAACAAGTCTGCAACGGTGTTCAGGGATTAGTGGTGGTAATTTCACTTATGGAGGTAAAAGTAGTTAGGAAATATTTCAATTTCTTCAGAACGGTATGTTATGTTAAGGATCTGTTATGGACAAAGCCATTTCCTTTCCTACGTCCTCATGCTTTTTTTTTCTTTCTTTCTTTTCCCTCATAGCAGCATAAGTCCTATTGTCTGCCAAGCTTCTCAGTTAGGCGATTGATCTGGGTGTCGGTGTTGAATAGGAGCTGTCATTGTTTTATGTTACAATTCAGCACTGGCAAAGTGGCATGGTGATGAATTGCTTCTTGTATCCTCAACAGTTCAGCTTTTGCTGTAAGTCTATATTTTACTAGTAATTTTGGCGTTCTCATAATTTTTGTTTCTAGAACCTGGTGAATCAGTGGGATGATGGCAGGGCTAATGGTATTAGATTGTTTACAATTGAGTTATTTTAGAGGGTGAGAGGTGATGAGAACATTCTGCAGTCCATGTTTGGGGGCATAGGAGTAACGGTCACTCTCTAAGGATGAGTGGAGTGACTCAAAACAGTAGGGGGATTCATTTAACATGTATTTCAGTCAGTTTCGTATTTCATGTTTCAGAAATGCACATTGACACACATTTGTAAAACTGACCACCTGGTAATTATGGCTTTGGATTTTGGCTTAAGGAGGTACTATGGCTGAAGGAGCAGTGATATTGCTGCTTACAGTAGGCATCTGTAACTTTCAGCTGCCTGGATTTACACCAAAAGTCAAGTTTGTGTTGGACTATTGGTCCTGCAGATTTAACTGAGGCTAGAATTTTAGTGGTTACTAGTGTAAATGGTTTTATTACTTAGGAAATTATACCAATATATGGTGAAATGAACTTTGTGTATGTAACCTGGTTTATGAACCACTAAAGTCAAATGGGGCTAATGTATTTAACATCATCATCCCCAGAATTCACTGTAGGCTGCGGTGGTGGAGGAGGTCTGAATTTAACTGCTGAACAGCAATATTTTATGCATGCAAATCCAGTATTTATTTAAGTTATTTCTCTTGCAGACTGATGCCCTGAGGATTGCTGCTGTGCTGGAGTGTTGATCAGGCCACAGGGGGTGGAAATGCAGAGTCGGTACAAGTTGGTGGTCCGAAGGAAGTGGTTTTGTCAGTTGATAGATGTTACTGCAAAGAGTATTTTGACTGCTGGGGTGGTGAGGTCACAAGTAGCAAGGCATTTTCTGTGGTCATGGGGCTTTGAGCAGTTTGGAGTAGTGTGTGGGACAGGTAAAGAGGAGATGTCAGGGGCAGGTTTGAAGCAGGTGTTTAAGTTTAATTAAGGGGAGTTTGGAGTGGTCTGGGGGTAGGGGGTTTGGAATCATAACAATTGAGATTGGGTTGGACTTTAGAATCTGGGTGAGTGATTCATTAGGCAGGCCCCTTTCACCTATCACTTTAGTTAGAGGAAAGTTTTGGAAGGGGGGAATATGTTAATAATTTAAATTAATTGATGGGACAGTATACCAGTGTGCCTGGAAGCTTTGTGGGGTTGAGGAAGGGGGTGGCTTTTCCATGACAGAGACTGTGGCTGCTATGTTCACATTTCTCATTCTCATCTGGAAACTATCGGAAGTCTGGTATTGTTTCGGAGGTTGGACATCTGGCAATGGTATGGGACATTATGTGAGGTAAGCCTCTAATTTAACAGGGATGCCATGGTTTAAATTTCTGTTGCCCTAACTGTTTCTTTTTCCATTGTCAAGATAAGGAATGTTGCCTCTATAATATGGAACAAATGGTTAAATGCATTTCTGAGGATTTACATTTGTCTTTCTTTTTGCAGATGATGATGCTGTGATGGGTGTTTCTGCTGCCGCAGTGCTACCCAGTGAGGTTGCAGATGGTAGAAGCAGGTTGTTGCATGGATGTCCTGGTTGCTAGAGGGGTGTGCAATGAGGTCACACACAGGAGGAGTGCAAAGGAAGCAACAAAAGTGAATTTCAAAGGTAATGGAACTGGAAGGAGTGGAAGTTCCAGTTGCTACAGTGGTCCACAAGAAGTTAGAGGTAATCTGGTTTCATTGAAAGCTTATTAAGGCACATAAGTGTTGTGTGTGGGTCAGAGTAGTGGGGGGGGCAAGGAAGGAGGCATGTTGGGGCAGGATAAAATAGGGTTGGAGATTGTTAGGGAGACTTTGGGGGTTTTATAAGTGGGATGGAGTCACAACACTCATAGGACCACAGAAAGTTACTATCCTTACTTCCATGTGCAGGACCTGTTCCTTTTGTTTCAGGGGGGACATGGTGGGGACATTTGGCATATCTGTTATAAGGGAGGCGTATGGCAGGGTATTGTCAGATTGATTAAGCTTGTGTTGTAGCTGCTTGAAGGAAGGAGCTCAGGGGGAGGATTTAGTTATTTGGCTGGCTTGAGAACGTGGTAAGGCTGTCAATTGGTCAAGGTGGAGTTAGTTGCAAATAATGTATTTGCATTCAGTTGCTAGACTGTTTGAAGAGGGGCAATGGAGCGTGCTGTTGACATAAAGGGGACTCTAAGGTGTGGGATTGGTTGAAAGACAAGCAGTCCTTTAAGCAGGTTTTCTAATGTTACATACCAGGTTAAGGTATTTAGAGTGAGTATCCATGGCACCAGATGACGTGCACTTTGGGCTGATAGGATGTGGGTGGTGTATGTCTGAATTTTAGAAGTAGGGTCCAGTTTCACAGGGATATTATGGCAGTGATATGGGTCACTGGCACCATTACCTGTGACATCTCAGGTTAGTTTAGAAGATTACATGAGTGTGGCAGGAGCTTGGTGCAGCATTATAAGTAATGTATATGGTAGGGTTGTTACTAGCTGGGTCACATTGTATTATAGCTGCCAGGTGTCAGCAAATTGGTGGGCTGGATTGTTGATGGATATGGTGCAGGCTTGTCAACACGGCAGGGTACTTCAGTGGAACAAGGAGGAGTGGGCAGCTACTACTTCAGCTGTATAGGTGTTAGGGTTATGCTAATTGCTGAATCTTGTATAGTGGTTCACACATTGGAGGGGTTAGGGTAGGTTTCATTAGTGTGTAAATTAGGACATTACTATTGTCAAAGTAAGTTGGTTGTAAAGGTTGGTGCTTGATAAATGGAGGGTCATTGGCTATAAATTGTATGATTGTCATTTCATGGATGTTTTGAAGTTAGTAGTTGGGTGGTTTTGGGATTACAAATGTTTTCTTGCTTTTCGGAATAGTGCATATGACAGTGGGATTACTTGGCAGCTGATTCACTAAGGAAGGAAAATCAATTTGATATTTACTCTGGGTTCTAATGTACTTTAGAGATGATGGGTACACCGAATGATCTTTGGCTTAACCCTTCCTTTTATGGGAGGTAGTTGGTTAAAAATTTGGGGGAAGGGAGGGGGAACAACCTGGTTAGGTTGGTTAGCAGAGAAGTGGAACAGGCTTGTCCTCTTCTTTTCTCCCACTCGTATCTAGATGTTCATTTCAAGGATTTGGGGAAAGGAAAATGAGCAGCTGGAGGACGTTTACTGAATAAATAAGCAAGCTGAGGTAAGGTGCTGCTTATTTGGTGGAAGGTAATTCAATGAATGGTGTATGAAGTGAGATGGGATGCTGCTTCATAAGTAAAGTAAGTTGGATGGTAATTCAATAAATGGGATATGAAGTGAGTCTTGGTCGCTGCTTCATAAGTAAAGTAAGCGAACAGAGGTATGGATGCTGCTTACTGGGCAGGGTGTGTTTAGAATCAACTATATTATCAAAGCTACGTTATAGAAGTTTAATAAAGGTCGTCAAATGTCATTTGGTGTGATGTGTTTATTGAAGGGGATCGGGACAACTATTACAGACTGATCATATAACAGAGTAGGGATTTTTTACTTATAACAGAGAAAGGTTGCTCCTAAACCATCTCTAGGATTCATTAAAACCCAAACTAAGTGTACACTGTTCTGAGTGAACAGACAACCCAAGCATAACTCATACCTTCTTCTTCCAAATTTTAGTTTTCCTACTGATTTTCCTGCAGCCTTAAATTTGGAGGGGGATTCTTAAAGGTTAACAGAAAGTGTAGACTGCATGTACACTTAATGTAATCTTTCTGAGTGACTAGAATAAAAAAAATGTGGTATGGATGTTCTTGAATACAGACTGTGTACACTTTGTGTGCACTGAGTGTATACTTAGTGTAGGCATTAATGAGTTTCACGTGTCCCCAGCAGATGCAAATCCATATTATGTAAGCCTTTATAGTAAAAAGTTTCAGACACTTTTTACATCCAGACAGATGGACTTTGTTAATAGTCCATTTCCATGTTAAAATAAATATTGGTGGTTAAAGGATGAATTGCTGTGAGTGTACTGTATTGGGGTGAAATCCAAGTTGTCTATCTGTTAAAAGGTCTTACCTTCAGATATATTCATGCAAGTGTCTGTAAGTCAGTTTTTTTTTACAGTCCTAGTTAAGGGACAAAGGTTTGCAATGGGTAAAAAATCAGAAAGATATTTAGGGTGAGGTACTTAGGCAGAAGGATGATAATAGCATGCTTAAAACTAAGAGATATTGTTCCTGTTACACAAAAGTTGAATGCATGTACCTAAAGTATGGACAAGTAAGAAACCCCGTTCTTCAATGTTTTGGAATCCATGAAGTGAAAATGAGAGTTATGGAATCAGTAGATTCAAAGGGTGCCTCGGCTTCCTTGTAAAGTTCTAGATTTAAAGTACAAGGCAGGGTAATTAAATATTTTATGTAGTGACATACTTAATGCATTGCAAGTGGCAAAATTAGAATTAGATATTGTGGAGGGGATTAGATAGTTTAGCTTGTATAGTTTCTTTCATGTCATTAGAAAACCTGTGAAAAATCTGAGAATTAGGGAAGAATTAAGGACCTCTATAAGATTCTAGTATTTTGGGGTTAGGTTTGATAATTCCAGTTATAAGTACCTTTGGCCGAATTGTTTTTATTATGATGGACTGGTTTATGTCCTTATAATGCTAAAATATTTTTGTGACGTGCATCTTTTTCCAGTTCTTTCCATGCTTCACTACTACTCTTAATTAAACTCCTCAAATAATTTGTAATCTAGGGAGCATGGCTGGCCTTAATTGTTCTTATAGTGTCCAGGAGCCATTCTTGGTTTGCAGTGAACAGATTATAAAATGTAGCTCTGGATGAGGTGGGATTTTGGCAATTACAGATAAACCAAATTGTAAGCTGCAGATGTTCATTTGATCACTGTTGCAGTAACATTACCAACATGGACTATATCCTGCTATGGATTTAACAGCTAGCCAGTTTCCAAAGGTTATGGGCACTTTTCATGCACCCAAACCTTTAACCAGCTCAAGCAGAGCGAAAGAAAAACAGTGCTTTTGGTGTGAAGCCCTCAAATCTTTCTTGCCACCAAAAAGTGCTCCTCTTGTGGGATTTTGAGGATCTACTGTCGGCTAACACTTCTTTGCTGGGCAGATAAATTCCCGTCAATAGAAAAAAGCTACCATAACTTGTTTTTTTCTGACAGAAATAACTACTTTTAAGCCAGGAAAAATATTTTCATTGACTATCCTGTGAATTTTAGTCACTTTTTACTTTTGTGGAAAAGAGTTGCTTAATCATTACATTTGAGTGACACCTCCAAGTGCATTTGCAGTTAACTCCTACTGACGCCTCTAGGCATCAAATATCACTTGTTCATATTTGCATCAATAAATCCAAAACCATGCTGTGTACAAGGTTTTAAAATACTTCATATTAAAGCTTACACAATAGCAAACTCAACTGCATTAATATTTGACCTCTGTCTAGTGCAGGTAAATAGAGAATATTAATGTATATAGATATAATTTTCACATTTTTCTAAATATCTCAACAACCAAGTAACATAGACAGAACTCCTTAGCCCCATACGAAAGATGTTAGCTAGATGAATAAAATGCTGCTGACAGTATGTGTGTAACTTGAGTGGTTGCCGAGATAGTAAGTTGTTTACAAATTAGTACAAGTGTAATAGTTACTGTGACTTATAAAATTTGGTTTAAGACCTAGAACCTAAAGAGTACTACCACTACACAAATAGTTTCTACTGAAGAGTTTGCCATTTATACTTCTTTCATAATCATTATGGTTCCAGAGCTATGAACATTTGTTTGAAATATGAGGACATAATCTGATTCTGTGAAAAGGCTTAGGCTCCCCCCATTGGAAGTTACACTGTAAATTTCCTGAGCTCCATTGAAGTTTGTATTTCCTACCTAAAAGTTGTGTTAAATTACTTTTGTGCACTAGGGTAAGTATTTAAAGTACTTTAAATTGTGTTTTGTGTTTGGAAAATTGATATTTTTGATACTTACCTGTTATGGCCAGGCTTCCCTGGAAATTAAGAATCATTTTTGGCTTCACCATGGAACAACCAAACATTTTCATGGCTCTTACTTCTTCCAGCCACAAAATGAAAACTATT
The DNA here is from genome assembly GCF_019279795.1 of Protopterus annectens. Classification (NCBI taxonomy): domain Eukaryota; kingdom Metazoa; phylum Chordata; order Ceratodontiformes; family Protopteridae; genus Protopterus; species Protopterus annectens. Next base: position 1,550,311,411 of record NC_056746.1, on the reverse strand, counting down.
TCTAAACAGCCTTTACTGCTTTATCAGTTTGCTTAATTGGTTCATCCATAGACAGTTGACCCCTCTGTGGCCACTTCTGGTTTGTCAGACCATTCACCTTGTTCTTCATATCCCTATGGTGTAGTCCCAACAATCACCCTGAGAGGTTAGACATACCCTTTCTAGCTGCCGGAGTGTCCCTGTTAGATGTCACTTTCGTGTCTAGGACATGATAAAAGAGTCTTTGTGGATTCTGTTCAAACATCTTTATTTTGTACAAACACATCACTATAGAGACTTACTAAGTAACTTATATACAGGTCAATGACTATGGTTATGCAAGTTTTCTCTCTGGCTGCTTCTTCAAAATGGCACAGTGTAATGCATGTGTCAGGACTATATATACGTGCACATTCAGCCCCGCATGCTTCTTAAAGATATAGCATGCACACTGTTATCCTATGATCTACATTCTCCTTCTTTGAGAACTAGATCAAATAACTGTTATGAGACTATTCAGCATGCAGTATCACAGAAAATCCCAAGTCATACATTATACAATACTAAATATACCTGTAAATAAAATCAAGTCCGTGTTGCTGCGTATTTCAGACTTGGCTTAGATATTCGGCCATAATGTGTGACATAAAACTGGAGATTAGAATTAGCAACTGGGACAGTTCTGTAAAATGATTGACCTGTGGAATGTTTGAATCATTTACTGGAATGGAATCAGAATTTTGAACACATTCTGGTCTGGAAACAGTGTCTGATTCACTCTTTGATTCAGAGTGTGTCACATAAAAAATGTTGTGATTGCAATGATGATGATGATTCTGGTACAGAAAGAAGATACCTGTGATTCCTCCTCTACTCTACACCCTCAGAGCTTACCAAGTAGGATCTTGGCTTGGCGCAGATGCCTGTAACAATCTTTTGTTGTTTGAATTCATACCGTCTCGCTTTTCTTTCCCTCAATGGATGAAGTAATCTACTCGATCTGTTTTAACTAGTTTTCTGGAGATTATGCTTCTTAAACAATTGAGCCTTGATGGTTTTAGTGTTCTTAGATTTAGGCTGTAAAAAACTTGAAGAAGTAGGTAGTGTAGTTCTAGTTTGCCTGGAAAGTAGTCTTTGAGCAGGTGAGCCAAGAATATCGTCAAGAGGTATGTTTCTGAGATTCAGTAGATTCAGGAACACATCGATATTGTTAAGCTTTGACTTTTCAAGTAATTGCTTCTGTATGGCACGTTCAGCTAGACCATTGGACTGAGAGGATATTCAGGACTACTAGTAACATGTGCAAAGCCCCATTCTTTTGCAAATTTCTGAAACAACTGGCTAGTGAATTGAGTGCCATTGTGAGAAAAAAGTTTGTGTGGACTACCATGAACTGAGAAATGACGTTTTAACTTAGTAATAACAGCAGTGGATGTAGTAGTTCAATCTCAAACCAATTTGAATACAGTCTACCAAAACTAAGTAGTGTTGATTGTTCCACTCAAAGATATTAGTTGCTGCAGTAGAGCAAGATAGTTCAGGAACTGAACTTAGCTGAAGCGGTTCTCTTTGCAAATGTGATTTAGTACTATTGTATACTGAGCAAGAAGAATGGATTCTATCAATGTTTTTCGATAATGAAGGTCAAAATACTAATTCTCTAGCTCTTCTCTTAGTGGATGTGGATGCTGGGTGACCACAGCGTAAAATCTGGATGTATTCTTGTTGTAAGGCAGCAGGAATGACAATTTTATTTCCTTTGAAAATAATGCCATCTTCCATAAACAATTCATCTCTGTAAGGAAAATACATTTGCACTGCAGGTGGTGCACTAGATTGCTTTGATGACCATCTGACATTAATATAGTGATTGAGCTTCTGTAAAATCAGATCAGTCTGAGTGTGATCTCTTAACTCAAGTCTAGTGGTGGAAAAAGTATGTACTGACATCTCACCAAAGTCAAAAGTTTCTGCATCAAGCTGTTCTGTTGTATATCTAAGTGATCTGGATAAGGTATCAGCCAGACAGAGCAATTTGCCTTTTGTGTAGACCATTTTGAAATTGTATTTTTGCAATTTGAGACTCATTCTTTGCAATCTCACTGGAGCAGAATGCATAGGCTTCTTTAGAATAAGTAACTAGAGGTTGATGGCCAGTTTCAATCTGAATAGCTAGACCATAAATATAATCATGAAACTTGGAACATGTAAATGTTATTGCCAAAAGCTCATGCTCAATTTGAGCATACTGCATCTCAGTTTGGGTTAGTGTTCTAGATGCACAGGCTACTGGTCTGCTCTCTTGAAGTATGACTGAACCAAGACCAAATTCTGAAGCATCACAGAAAAGAGTAACTTGTTTATTCACATCATAGTATCTTAACGTAGGTGGGGTAGCAATTTTCTGCTTGAGGTTTTTAAATGCCTTCTGGTGCTGTTCCAACCATAACCATGCAGATATTTGTATGTGAGCTCCCTTAAAGGTGCTGTCAACTTACTGAAGTCTGGTATAAATTTGCCTAAATAGTTGACCATGCCCAGAAAATGCTGTAAAGCTTGTACATTATCTGGTGCTGACATTTCAAGAATAGCTGCTTGCTTGGTCGGGTCTGGTCTCAAGCCTTTACTCGTAAACAAATGACCTGCATACATAACTTCTGGAAGTCTGAATTTGCCTTTCAAAGGATTGAGCTTCAAGTTTACTTCATGTGCTCTGTCTAGAACATTCTTGAGGTTTCTGTCATGCTCTGTTTCACCATTTCCTCCAACTAATAGATAGTCTACTTTTATGACACAGAGATTACCTGAAAAAATTTGTTCCAGTGCACACTGAAAAACGTCACTTGAAGAATTTATTCCAAATGGCATCCTTAGGAATCTGCATCTACCAGAGTACCAAAAGTAGTTAGAAATGAAGATTTGCAATCAAGCATCACTTGCCAAAATAAACTCTGCATCCAAAACAGAAAATACAGTGGCATTTGGTATTAGACCTGCAACTTCTTTGACTGTGCACATTGGATGTTATGATCTTTTTAATGTTTTGTTCAGATTTCTTGGGTCAATGCATATTCCGATTTCGTCTGAGCCTTTTTTGTGAGTGGCTACCATGGACAACACCCATTCGGTTGATTCTGTGACTGGACAAATCACACCTTGTTGCACCATGTTATCCAACTGAGCCTTTACTTATCTTGCATAGCTATTGGAACTCTTCTTGCTGGTCTGACTACTTGAGTGACCTCTGGGTCTAAATGGAATACACAACTGGAAGTTTGCCTAACTTGTCATCGAAAACATCAGCATTATCTGAGAAAATAGCTTCGGAGAAATTAGAACTCGGAACTGCATTTATGTGATGAACTTCTTTAGCAAAAGAAAGCAAATTAATTCTCAAACTATCTTTGAGACCCAGTAAAGATTGCACTGGTCTTTGGACTACATAAAATAACAATCTGTAACAGTTCTCGGACAAATAACATGAAAGCATCACTGAACCTTCAGTTTAAATTTCTTCACCTCCAGAAGCAACAAGTCTCGTATTACTGGTTACATTGAGTTGCTCATTAGTTCTTATTCTAGCGAATGTGTCTGCTGATATAACATTGCACTTTGAACCTGTGTCTATTTTGAGCTCTGTGGATCTTCCATTAATCCGGATAGTACAAAATAATTCACTTCTCGTTAATAAGTTCACTGCATCAGCTCTTTCACCAAGCACTGATACACCATCTACATAGAAAGCTGACTGCTTTGGCTCTACTTGATTGACTTGCTTTTTTGTGTGACTTTTCTTTACAACTGTGTGAGGCTTACTTGATATGCAAAACTTTTGGAAATGGTTCCAATTTTTACATTTGTAACATTACTGACCATATGCTAAGTACTTCTCTCTTTTAGACTCATGATTTGCATCTCAATTGTGACAAGTTAACAATAAAACTAAATTTGGGTTTTGCTGATTCATGTTTGTACTGCACTGAGCTGGCACTTGCCCCCTTTTTAGAACTTTCTGGAAAGCCTTGTGCCTTCTTTGAAAACCCTGTAGCTGCCACATGCTTAGGCCTGCTTTTGTTTGCCGAAGCAGTGTTGCATACTATCTACATGTGCTCTAGAGTGAACCAAAACCATGGTCTTGTCACTTGCAAGCATACTTGTGTGTTTTTTTGTCACTTCATGGATTTGACAAATCTTTATGGCTTTGCTAAATGTTAAATCACTGTCACAAAGCAAAATCTTTCTCACAGCAGCACTGTTAATACCACATGCAAGCCTGTCCTTTATCAGCTCATCCTTTAAATCACCAAAGCGACACATTTTAGCTCTGCTTCTCAAGTCAGTTATATAAGCTGCAAATGTTTCCCCTGGTTTCTGATCTCTCATGTAAAACAAATGCCTCGTTAATGTAATATTCATCTGGGGGTTGCACATTTATCTGAACTTGCGCTTCAAACACTCGGGGTCTTCCCTTGACTCAGCTTGTACAACAATATGGTGGTCTGCTCCTTCTCCTTCATATACTGCTGGTGCATATACAAATGAACACTCTCTTTCTATGGCCTCTGACCCTACTAGGCTTAGCAAAATAAATGCACTGGTGCATGCATCTCTATCTGCATAAGCTGCTTGTATAAAAATATCATACTCTTGGTCAAATATTCTCCAGTTCTCTGCAATATTCTGATCAAATACACATGGTAGGGGCTTTCCAAATCCATCTGCAATATTAACACATACCAGCGAAGGGTTTTACAAATAAGTATAAACATACACACATGCACATATGCCAGAAGCTAATGCCAATAATTGTCCAATGCCTTTTTGCTCTGAACTTATACCTTTGTTGGGCTTTTCAGAATTATGCAAATGAACAAACTCATAATACATTTGAATAACTGGCCTTTGCAAAATAAACTTCTTGGGCATTTTGGTACTTTCATAATATTATTGGAAAGGCCAAAATGCTAAAGTCATTTATCATCATTTGCTAAAGTTATTTACCATCATTTTAAGAAACATTTGAGAATTTTACAACATGACTGAACAACTTGAGCACTGCAATACTTTTGTAATGTCATCTTTTGCAAGAAAACACCTCTTATCAGTGTAAGAAACATGTCAAGTAACTGCACAGTGCAAATAAATCAAACGTTAGTTGCCCAAAACTGAATAACTTTCAAAGTAATTACATTTTGTGAACAACTGCATACAGCACACTAAAATGTCCCCAAAATGGTGGCACCTTGCTAGGCGACTTTTTACAGTACAAGAAGTACTCTGTAATGGCGGCAGTTTCCAAATAGACACACCCAGCACAAGAACTTTTCGAAATGGCTATACTTTGACTATATTTCATGAAATAGTTGAACTTTGCACACAATAAATTCTTCAAAATACATGCACAATAATAAGCACACTCTGTAAGCACTTTTACACACTTTGAGATACTTCAAATAACTTTAGGTATGCCGAACACACTGAAAAGCCGACACCACACGAAATCCAATGCAGTAAAAATCACTGATAGTAAGCGATATAATATATGCAATAAACGCTCATTAATGTAGGATGTTCATGTAAAGAGCAAATCTAGAGTATAATTATAATTAAACGTGCACGTGTGAGTGAATTGATTATTGTGATTATTTCGTAAAAAACGAATTATAACCTTATAAAAAATAATTTTTAAACATCAATTTTAATTTATTGATAGGATTTAGGTGAGGCGCTTGTAAAAGGGCTTGCACTGTCTTGTAGGTTTAGTGTTGCTTTAAAAGTTTGAATTGTTTTTAACAGTTTTATTTTAGACTGATTGATTAATGAGCATTTATTGCATATATTAAAGAGTGTTAATTGTTAGTGGTGTTTTGTTTCTGATGAAGTTGGGGCAGGAGCCCTGACGAAAAGTGCATGTAATGTTTCGCACTTCAAGCTTTTAATAAATTTTGTTCGTTGAAGGAAAGTTCTTGACATTGTTCGCTTACTATCAGTGATTTTTACTGCATTGGATTTTGTGTGGTGTCGGCTTTTCAGTGTGTTCGGAGAAGTTCTTTTTCATATCTTTTTCATATTTTTGCAACTTTAGGTATGCCCTTGATACAATACAAAGCTGTAGTTATGCCCAAACAGAGCACTTTGCCAAAACACATACAGTTGCCTTGCTTTATTTTTGCGTAATGTGCCTTTTCTTTTCTTATTATTACATTCATGTTGCTCATTTAACCCCTTTTCATGCCCATCATACTTTTCTTGTGCTCATTTTACTCTAAACATGCCCAATTTTGCCTTAACACACTCATTTTGCATTAAACATGCTCGTTTTATCAGATACTTTTATCTTAAACAATTTCTTTAGTTAACAAACTACTTTCCACTTGCCTCATAATGTGGTTTGCACCCTTGTAATGCCCCTTATTCATCTTTCATATCAATTAAATAGTTTGTGTTATTTCTCATTACCTTTGATTCTTTCTTGCTCTGTTTGTGCTCTTTTCTCTCAGTTTTACCTTCACTGTTGTGTTTGCACCTCATGTCTCCGAATATTCTTCTTTCTTCAATCCCGTTTCTGACACCATGTCACTTTCATGTCTAGGAAATGATAAAAGAGTCTTCGTGGGTTCTGTTCAAACATCTTTATTTTGTACAAACACATCAATATACAGACTTACTAAGTAACTTATATACAGATCAATGACTGGTTGTGCATGTTTTCTCTCTGGCTGCTTCTTCAAAATGGCACTATGGAATGCACAAGTTAGGACTATATATATTTGCATGTGCAGCCTAGCATGCTTCTTAAAGATATAGCATGAACACTCTTCTGCTATGATTTACAGTGGGCAAGGGAGAAACACTTCCATTAGGCTTGGAAGAAGGAGCAAGTAATTAATCTCTTCTTAGCCTGTCACTGGAGATGTTTTGCCTGTCACAAAAATAGTCAGAAAGAAGCACAATAAAGAAATATAAAAGTGCCACTGCCCAGTTAAGGTCGACAAAATATACAAGAAACTACAACATAAAAATAAAAATGTAAAGCCGACCAACACAGCTATAAAACAAATGATTTACTGTACAAAGTTAGCACTTTCACAGCAAAACTGCTGCTTCATCAGACTTACAATAAAAACAGTCACGACAACCATTTATATATAAAAATCACATGACATATCCAACTGAAAAGTTCAGTGAGGTAATTTTCTCCCTTTTAAAACAGGTTTAATGGAAGCACACCCATTAAAGCCTGGGTGTTTGCCAGCATTTAGACTGATAATCCACCTTTGTTCTGCATATTCTGTCAGATTCACTAAATCACCAAGCCTCAGACTTTCACATAGCACTTACAGAACAGCAAACTTAAATTTATGTTCATTCCCATTTTCAGTAACATGTTTGGCCAGTGCATTAGTTTGTTTGCCTTTCTTGATATCACTTGCATGTTTCAAAATTCCTTCCCTTAAACTATGGTTAGTTTTGCCAATATGGTTAACAATCACAGGTAATGCAAGTAGCACGATAAACGACATTCTCAGTGTTGCAACTTGCAAAACATTTCAATTCCAACTTCCTATTCATAGTTAAGGTAGAGAGTAGTTGTATTACTAATAAAAACACAGACAGAACAATGCTGGCAAGTAAAAATACCTAATCTCTCAGCCCTGATATGAGATTTAACATGTTGATTTTTATCTATATACTATATTGCCAAAACTAACCGTAATTTAAGGGAGAGAATTTTGGAACATGCAGTTGATATCAAGAAAGGTAAACAAACAAATGCACTGGCCAAGCATGTTACTGAAAATGGGAATGAACATAAATTTAAGTTTGCTGTTCTGCAAGTGCTATGCGAAAGTCTGAGGCTTGGTGATTTAGTGAATCTGACAGAATATGTAGAACTAAGGTGGATTGTCAGCCTAAATGCTGGCAAATACCCAGGCTTGAATGGACGTGTTTCCATTAAACCTGTTTTAAAAGGGATACAATTACCTCGTTGAACTTTTCAATTAGATATGTCATGTGATTTCTATATATAAATGGTTGTCTTGACTGTTTTTATTGTCTGATGAAGCAGCAGTTTTGCTGTGAAAGCGCTAACTTTGTACATTAAATCATTTGTTTTATATCTGTGTTGGTCGGCTTTACACTTTTATTTTTATTTAGAAGGAAGCATAATGTTAGATATTTATCATTTCCTGTCTCAGTTTTTGGACAGACATGATTTGTTGATAGTAGCTCAGGTCTTAGTTTAAGTTCGTGACCCTAACTGTTCTGGTATTTCTGGTAAGAGAAAAAAAATAATTCTTTATTGTCTGAGGATTTTAAGGACATTAAGCAAGAAAATGATTGTGAGGGGACAACTATTGTAACTCTCATCAGGTTTCTGATTCTGATTCTGATTCTTTAAATAGTCCCTTAGAAGGATTTTCTTACTCTGAAACCATGTCAAGAAAGAATCATTTGTTTCACATGGAACATTTATTATTTATTATTTATTTTACATTTGTTAACCGGGATGGTCCGACTGGATACATGTCCTTTTTCAGCGGAGGCCCGGGGAGAAAAGCTCCAACAGAGTTACATTGATAATTAGGTACAGTAAATGAGCTGAAAGAACTTAACAAAAACATAGCTATTTACATACAAGTACAAGACTGCCATTACTATTTCTGAGATTACTACAAATGTAACATTAATAACATATTAGCAAGGACGGTAGGCAGTATATTGACATAGAGTTAGACAGGATACATATTTCTTTATCACAGTATACAAAGTACTTATCATCTTAGCTAGTTGTTTATGTTTTAGTTAATGGCACAGAGCTAGTCTGGGTTTGAGCAAGGACATAGCCAGTGTGACTTGAAGTGGAGTTTTAGACTATTTTTGAATTGACTTAGAGAAGTTGCAAGCATGATGTTATTTGGGAGAGAGTTCCATATTTTACCAGTGGTGTTGGCAAATAGCGCGTCACCACCTAGGTTGAGAGATTTAGTTGTTTGGACAAGGAGTCTGTTTGCTGAGCGAAGGCAGCTTAGATTGGAGTAGGGAGTCATTAAGTTTTTAGTGCTGGGGTATTCTCAGGTTGTTTAAGGATTTTGAAGGCCTCTATGAGTTGGGACTGGTGAAGAAGGTGTGGGAATTCTATCCATCCAAGCTTTTTCAGGTTAGTACAGTGGTGTGTTCTGTAGGGTAGGCCTGTAACGAACCTGGCAATGTGATTATAGCAGGATGAGAGCTTGGCCAGATCAGATTTGTTAAGGTGAGTGAGGACAGGAGAGGCATATAGTAGGGTAGAGAGAAGGTGTGAACGGGCTGTGGCTGCCCTGGCATTCGGGGTAAGGAAGGCTTTAATTCTATATAGGGTCCCAAGTTTCTTGTTGACTGACTTAATGGCTTGGTTGATATGTATATCAGATCTGAGTTTATTGTCAATGTTTACTCCTAATAGCTTTGTATAGGTGTCTGGGGAGATGATGGTCCCATTATTGGATTTTATAGTGAAGTTTTCAGTCGGAGATCTATTGGTTGGGTAGAAGAGAAGTAACTTGGTTTTGTTTGGATTTAAGATCAGGAGATGGTTGGCAAGCCAGTTTTCGACTTTGGTGAAGCTATGTTGGGTGGTAGTTAGTAGATTTGTAAGAGAGGCATTGGAACATATTATAGTCGAGTTATCTGCATATTGAATGCAGGTGGCTTCAGGGATGACTGTTTGGATGTTGTTTATGAAGACTGAAAAGAGGAGAGGTCCTAATATGGAACCTTGAGGAACTCCTATGGTATTTGGTAGTAGGCAGGAGAGCTTGTTTTGCCACATTACTGCTTGTTGTCTCCCAGTGAGGTAAGCTTGAAACCAGTCAAGGGCTGGAGTATCTAGATACAGGGTTTTTAAAGTATATAGAAGTAACTGATGGTTTACCATATCAAAGGCTTTTGATAGGTCCAGGAAGAGAGCGGAGGATATTTTTTATTATTCGGTTAAGATTAATGTTTTCAGTAAAAGAGAGGAGGGCAGTGGTTGTACTATGATGGGGTCTGAATCCATGTTGAGAGTCTGTGAGTAGTTTATTTTGGGTTAGATAGAGCATTAGTTGGTTGTGCATGCACTTTTCCATAATTTTGGCAAATGGTGATAGTATGGCTATAGGTCTATAGTTGGATAGTTCTGTGGATGAACCTCCTTTGTGGAGTGGAATAACATAGGATATTTTCCAAATTGAGGGGATTGAGGCCTCGGTTATGGTTCTGTTAATTAGGATTGAGATAGGGTAGGCTACGACATCTGCAACAATTTGCAGGTATTCAGCCGGCAGAAGATCGGCTGAAAGGGTGGTTGGCTTCAGTTTTTTCAAAAGGGATCTGATAAAGGATGTGGACACTGGCTGGAAGTTAAAAGAGAGTGGTGAGTCGGGTATAGTATTTATAGAAGTGTGGGGAGGAGAAAGTTGGTTGGCTAATGACTGGATGGTTTCTGTGAAGAAAGTATTGAATGAATTGGCTATATCTTCTTGGCTCTTGTCAGATAATGTTTCTGGGGTCAGAGTAGTGGATTTGCCTGGTTGAAGAAGTTTATTTATGCCTGCCCAGTACTTTTGAGGGTTATTCTGATGTTTATGTTGCAGATTGTAGAAGTAATTTTTCTTATCTAGTATGATGGCTTTTTTAGTCTCATTTCTAAATTGTTGGAATTTGATATGATCTAGGAGTAGTTTGGTAGTGCGCCATTTATCCCACGCTTTGTCTCTAGTTGTTATTTTGGTTTTGGTGTCTGTTGTTAGCCAGGGTGCTAGTTGAGTTTTAATTCTTATTGAGCGTTTAGGGGCATGCGAGTCAAGTATAGTAAGGAATGAATTGTTAAATGATGACACTGCCTCATCAAGGGGAAGGAACTTTAGTTTTGTCCAGTTACATGATTTGAGTTCAAGTTGAAATTTAGTTGGGTCAAAGTTTTTCTTGGATCTGATAGACCTATAAATAGGTAAACTTGTACAATTAATTTTGTCTTTCATGATGTATGTGAGCAGGTGATCACTAAGATCATTAGGGAGAGTTCCAGACATATAGTTCTGGGGATGACTGTTGGTGAGTATCCAGTCTAGTATACTCTCTTTTTGGTTATTGTTACCTGTACGTGTGGTAGATGATATTATCTGAGAGAATCCATGTAGATTAACAGGGATGGGGTTGGACTGTGCTGTGCATTGGTTCCAGTCAATATTAACATCGCCCAGGACAATGGTTCTTGAGGGTAGTTGTTGGCTATCCAATGTAGAATGACCTCTAGTGTTTCTACATTGTTCCCAGGGGGAATATAGGTGACAATTAGGTTAATGCCCTTATGATTATTTAGTAGAATTTTTAGAGCTAGTATTTCAGCGTTAGAGACCTGGGGTGGTTGTATAGGGTTAGTTATGATGTTAAGTGTGCTATTATATAAGACAGCTATTCTAACATAATGATATTCTGCTGTCTTTAAAGAAATAGGATTTATTACAGGTAGAATTTCCTGAAACTACTCTCCTGTAGTTCGCCCTTTTCTTACAGCATAGAGGGATGTATTTATTACAATCTATAACTTGCATAATAGCCAGCCTGCTGCCCCTAAGGAAGTAGATTGTATAAAATTCCCCACTCCCTAATTTTATAAATTTTTATTTTCTAATCCCTAATCTGACTCAGCAGTAATTTCCTTGGTAAATCCTGCAACTGGTAAGCATCTGGTAAATGTTAAACTCTCCTTTTCTCACAGTGATGCCTTTGAAAGATCTGGAAAACATTGTATGAGAAATAGTTGATGTTCTTTTTTTAAATTCTGGAGTACTTTGGTTCAGTATCTCTATTGCCTGTGTACCTCTTATGAATATAAAAAATTGCTTTCCTTCATATTTTTTGGAATAACTAGTTTTTGGTGACAGCATTTCATTAAGGAAGACCATATGAAGAGCTGTACTTTTTTCTGCCTGACACAACAGACACTAAAAAATGACTCCTAAGAAATATGTTGTATATCACATGAACCTGACAGTTCAAACAGAGCTAAAGTTACTTCATCTAATAAAAAAATTAAAGGACTCACAATGGGAAGAAATGTGCCTTTCTGGGGGTGTTAAGTGAAGAAACTCCTTAGAAAAGGACATAACGAAAAGATATGGTGGTATAAGAGGCTAGGCTGGGGCCCAAACATAAACGCAAGGCACATGTACCTCAGTAAACACAAAGGTCAGTTTTGGTTAAAATAAATGGCTTAAGGAGTTCATAATCTTGGCAGTTCAACTGTTACAAAACATGCAACATAATCAAATTTACAAAGCTCATTTACATGTGTATCTGATTTTAATATATTTTATGTGTTCGCTTTCTTGCAGATGTTAATGATTTGGGAGAAAACAATTAATATAGAAATTAAATTTCTAGTCTCTAGGTTGCCAGTTTTTGGAGACCTGATACTGAGAAGCAGCATACCATACTACTGTTGTATCATCAATTACTTGTAAAGAGGAAAGGACTATAAAGTACAGGTGATATAATAACATAAGGTCCTTCTGGTAGGATTAGGTGGCACATAGCTGCACCTCTGGAGTATCTCATGCTTGCACAATGTCCTAAAAAAGAAAAAAAAGGAGGGTTGCGTTTCTTTTCATTAGCCAAAGTAATCAGCCTGCTCGAAGCATGTATCAGTTCTTTCTGAAAATGTGGTAAATCTACTGCTGAGGTCGAAAACTATATAGAAATTTAATTTCAGTTGTGAACAGTGTCTGCAAAATTGTAACAATCTTGTTTAAAGCCACATTATTACATGAGCAAATTTATAGATAATGTGGGTTGACCATGTTATGAAAAGCTAGCAAAGCCATTCAGGGTACTTTCATTTCCTTTCGGTTGTTGAAATTAGGTTCTATAAGAATAATCTGAAGAGTCTGTTACACATTTGACTCCTGTTGAAGGAAAAAAAAGTTAATTTCTATAGACAGAACTTAAACCTGCACAGCATATGAGCAGCTCTCTCTCTCTCTCTATATATATATATATATATATATAGATATATATGTATATATATATATATATATATATATATATATATATATATATATATATATATATACATGTGTGTGTGTGTGTGTGTGTGTGTGTGTGTGTGTGTGTGTGTGTCTCTCTCCCTCTCTCTTTCTCTCTCTATATGTATATACATATATATATATATATATATATATATATATATATATATATATATATATATATACATACACACTGAGCCGAGTGGAGGAGGGGCATTGACTACAACTCTGATCTGAGATATATAACAATAAGTATCCTGTTTTTTTGGATTATTTATATTGGTTATTGCTTCTAGCAATTTATATATAGCACTTTTTACTGCCTGCTGCATACTTTTTACTGTATGTTATTGCTATTAACTAATCTGTCTGGTTAAACTAAAATGCCTTACAGGGCCTTTGAAATATGTTTTTTGCTGTCACACTATTTGTAAAGCTTTATATCTAGTTTCACTGTGTGAAAGGTATTTTCTGTACTTGTTAAGCACCTATTTGTTTATTCTGATTTCCTGCCAAGAAGTGTATCATATAACCAATTTGTTTGCAGGATTAGGTGGGATTTTGTAGAGTCTCCTTGCTCCTTCATCTGTTTAAAAATGTTCATTTTGTGGCTCACTGCTGTGATAAACATTTCTGTAGTATTTACTGTCTAAGAGAGTGTAGGTTACTAGCTTTAGCATTGTTCCCCACCCTGCCTCCCTGTTGGTGTCTTGCTGTTATAGTTGGCGGCTTTGCAGTTGCCTGCCACTACTGTAAATTTGATCTGGGACACTCCTCCCAGTCAAGGGTCATTAGCTCATTCTACCTAATACAGTGAGAACATCTGAGAAGGCCAACCCACTTAGTTTATTTCCTTCTGTTCCTCCTTTCTCCCTTTCTTACAAAAAAAAAATAACTGAACCTCCTTGTGTTCTGACTGTGCTTCTCAAACATTTTGGAAATATAGAAAAACTGTATTTGCCTTAATATTGCTACAACTCAAGTGCTCTAGATTGCACTGCATCTGATTTGTTTTAATGCATTTTAGCTGCTTTTCTGTATATGTAGACTAGCTACTTATTCTACTGTATTACTGCCTCTTAAATCGTTTTTCAGTTGTGCACTTGCCTTGCTTCATTCAAAAAGTTTTAAATTGCTAATTTTGTAGAGTTTTAATTGCATTTACTGTTTAGGGCTACACACTCAAGTATGTTTGCCTTTTCTGTGTTTATTTACTGAATTATTGCATTGTTTAGCTGTTTTAACCAAAAGAAATTAAAAAAAAAAGTACTATCTTGTTGGCTCGTTTCCCGCCTTTCCTAGGTAGTATGGTCCAGATCCCAGGCTTTGCTGGTTTTAGGACTTTATTTTCTGTGTTCAGAGCTATCCAAACCTTGCTGTGGTAAAGGGAAGTCCTACGGCTTACCAGTGGGAGTGGTGAGCATTGTACTGCCTATCTAACACTAGAGGAGTGGTTTCCAGCTCTGAAATTGTAATTTTATTAGCCATTTTGTGCTGATTTCTATCCCTTTCAACTTTGTGGCTTAAAAATGCATGTGTGTGTGCATTTTTCGTATCATGTAGCACTGTGGGGCTACGGTTAAACTATTCCAGGTGCCAGAAAGTCTGCCCTTCAAATTTTCCATTAGAACTAGCTGGTTTCTCAGTAGCAGCACTAAAATCTGAACCCCCTGTAACTAGCACTTGCTCTAGAACCTGCTGGAAAGCCATAGGAAGCCTTAAACTGATACAAGCACTCAACTCTCCTTGTTAATAAGGAGAAATTAATTGTAGGCACTAAACAGCCTATAATTGCAAAGTACCTTGCAAAGGTAAGGGAAAACAGCTCTTGTACTTTACAAAAAAAGCACCTAAACAGACATGTCCAAGGGTCAGCTTCCGGTGATTTCTCCTGTCCACCTGGTGAATCTTGGCATACTGGGGCAATGCAGCAACTGCCTCATGTACACAGACAACCCTCTCCAACTACCACCCAACACTACAACCTGTGAGAGATGCACTTACATAGCCAAATTGGAAGCAAATCTCTGTCCAGCCAAGATTGTGCTAGATAGTCAAGAGGAGAAGGTTAACATCTGCACTATGCCTCAAGCAACATATAGCCCTTCAAAACCTACCCCATCAACAACCACACATAGCAACACTAAACCCACATATGCGGAGGCTCTTAACATTAACCTGCCCAAGCAACAAGGGCCTCCAAAGCTGAAACGCAAACAAACACCAGTCACAACCAAAGTGACACATAGCTCACAACATCAGTGTACCACCCAACAGCAGCCCCTAAAGCAAGGCAACAGACCCAACAGTTTAGTCATAGGAGACTCTATAGTCGGGCACACTGATGTCCCACTCACCAGGCTGAGCAAGGAGAAAATTACAGTCGGGTGCCAGGATCCGCCACATAATGCATGCACTCAAGTCACTCCACAACAAGTACAAATACGACTCTGTCATTGTCCATGTTGGAGTGAATGACTTGAGATGTACCTCCCTGGACTACATGAAAAGAGACATGGAAGAGCTCTCAGATCTTCTTTCCCAGGCAGGTATCCCCTGAGCAGCACCCTGCCTTCGCCCAGAATGATACCACAGTATAATGACAAAATGATTGACTTCAACAATCGACTAAGCTTCTGGTGTCATTCAAAATGGATCCAGTATCTGTCTGCCTGGGATGACATGATCGACAGACCACGATGCTTTGCCAAAGATGGTCTGAACCTGTTGCCCCGGGATTCAGGTTACTGGCTAAAGCTCTTGCCAACCCTATAGTACCTTTTTTAGGCAAGGTTCAAAGGACAAAACCACCACTGTAACAGATACAAGCATGCAAAATCTGAAGGTAATGCTACTCAATGCTAGAAGTCTAAACCTCAAAATGCATTCTCTCAAGGCACTCCTAAAAATGGAGAACATCGATATCTGTGCAGTAACTGAGACCTGGTTCAAGACTCCAGAGAGCACCCCTGCAATACCAGGCTACAACTCTTACCACACTTTTTAAGCCACCAAATCAAGACCGAAACACTAAAGGTGGAGGAGTGTCCATATTCACCAGGGATATTCACACCTCCAGGCTAGTTGCCTAGCACAATGCATCCGAAATTCTCCAGGTGCAACTAACACTAGGTAAGACTGCAATCCAAATTGTAGCTTGCTACAGATCCCCCACCATGCCCCAAGATTTTCACTTCACCTTTCTAAGCATACTGGAAAATATTAAGATACAACCAAACACCCTAATACTGGATGAATTCAACTACCCTGCCATTAACTGGGAAAACTACTCGGGTACCAACACCTTTTCCCAACAGTTCTTGGAATTCATAAATTCCAATGCCCTCGGTCAGCTAATCCATTGTCCCATCAGGGGCTCCAATATCCTAGACCTGGTCATTACCAACATGGGAAATAGATGCTCCACACCAGTGGTCACCCCCTCATTGGTCAGGTCTGACCATAAGCAAAGCACCCTTGGCATCCACATCCCACCCCCCATGGTAAGGAAACCTCCATAAAAAACTTCTCCAAAGCCAACTTCATGCTACTTAAGTCAGAAGTGACAAACTTCATGACACCCATACAGACGGGAGCTGAAAGTTTGACTGTTGAATCCTACACTAAGGCACTGTATGACCGCATCCACTCATGCATGAATTGCGCCATCCCAAATAGTACCAAGAAGCTCTCCTCCAAAAAAGGAAGCCAATCTGGTGGTTCCCTGCTATAAACAAACTATACAACAGAAGGAAGAAACTGTTGCAGAAAAGAGGAAAATCCCAGGATGCAAAAAACTCCCTTACCAGCCTCAGTTAGAAGCTGAGATCCCTCATAAAATCCTCCAAAGCTAGTTATGAAAATAAAATTGCCAAAGATTCCAAAGACAACCACAAGGCATTCTATATTTATGTCAAAAATCTAAATGGCAATTCTCAGATCTGCTCTGAGCTACAACAAAATGGCATTAAATATACTGATCCCAAAGATATTGACAATATCTTGGCAGATCGATTTAATGCCAACTTCACCAGTAATCACGGCCACACAGGTAGAACCCGCACTCTCCAAAACTAAGAATACAGCATCCATGGGACCAGATGACATCACGGGCTGTGTACTACATGAACTACAAAATTAATTGGCACCTCACCTAAGTGTCATGTTTAATCATAGCCTCACCTCAGGCTTCATGCTCACTGAGTTTCGCACAGCTACAGTTATCCCACTCCACAAGGGGGGATCCACCTTGGATCCCAGCAGCTACCATCCCATCAGTCTGATGAGCCTGATCTGCAAGGGCATGGAATGCATTATCATGGAACTTATAAACAAAGAAATTGGCAACCTTCAAATACTGGACCCAACACAGTTTGTATTTGTGAAGGGATGATCTTGTCTCCTGAATCTGATTGACTTCTTCGAATCAGTCTCCAGAGCTGTAGACAAAGGTAAGGTGGTCCCACAGCCTATCTGGACCTTGCCAAGGCCTTTGACACCATCCCCAACTCTGGAATCATAGATAAACTTACTAAGCTGGGCATAAATCCCTACGTCACTCAATGGGTTGCCAACTGGCTTACTGACAGAACCCAGACTGTAAAAGTAGCCGACTCCAAATCCAGCTACAGACAAGTGACAAGTGGAATGCCTCAGGGTTCAGTCCTGGGACTGCTCTTGTTCGGCATCTACTTCTCTGAAGTACAGGTCAACACTAAGGGACTCTGACTAACAAAGTTCACAGATGACTGTAAACTGGGAGCCATTATTGAATCCCCAAATGATGTGGATATTCTACAAAAGGGCCTTACAGAAACAGATGGTTGGTGCCAGAGCCATGGGCTCAAGCTTAATGCCAAGAAATGTATTGTTATCCCCTTTAGGAAAAAACATGTACCCATGAATTACCACATAGGTGGCAGTACACTAAACACCAAAAGTGTAATGAGAGACTTAGGGACACAGGTGGACAGTGGTCTCACCTTTGATAACCACATCACCAAAACAGTCAATAAATCCTTCTATGTGACACACCTCATCACTAAGGGCTTTTCATCCAGAAAAAAAGGAGGTCATTGTCCCACTGTACTCATCCCTCATTAGACCTATTATAAAGTACAATGCCCTGTTTGGTATGTAGCTCACAAGACATCTGCAACAGCTGGAAAGGCCACAGAAATACCTCACTAAAAGAATCACAGGCCTAAAGCAGATGTCCTATGCTGACCATCTAAAAAAACTCCAGCTATACTCTGTGGCATATCATCTACTCAGAGGCGATCTCTGCTTAACATACAAGGCCATGTCAATCACTGAGCTGTTGGACATGCTCCACTTAAAGAAATCCCAATCCCTCAGAGCCACATGCTCCAGGGATCTTAACCTTGTCATCACAATGAACAAAACATGCTGGAGGGATAGGTTCCTGACCCAGAAACTCCCCATACTCTGGAATAGACTGCCCATATATATCAAGCAGAGAGCCTCCTTGGCCCTCTTCAAAAGGAACCTTGATGACTGGATGGGAGATAGGAAATTCACCCCGGGGATCACGTCAGTCACCCTGCTAGACAGGGGTCCAGTGAAGTAAATATTGTGGGAAGAAATATCCGGGGAACTGTTTGGCTAGGCTTGTATAGGCCCTAGGGCCAATAGCCTAGTACCAACCTATGAACTTATGAACCTATATGGGTCTACTTCACTTCTCCAAAATCCCATTTCACTGAAATTCATTTCACTGAGACCAAATCACCCAAAGTTCACAACACTGAAAACTTCATTTCACTGAATCTCATTTCACTGACAGCTTACAATGCAACATTTCACAAGACTAAATGGGAAACCAAAGACAAACAAACTCACAAAAGTAAAGCCTACCTCCTTCTACAACTTAAAAACTGCTTATTTATCCTCTTAACAGAAACCAGACAATATAAAACCAAACTAAGTGGGAGGCTACACCCCCCACCCACAACGTAGGGGGCTGTGCCCCCCCAACTATATATACTAACTCCAGGTCGCACTACAGTGGGGATGAGGGCATATACCCTTTACTTGCCTCACAGTACTCTACACACTGCCACATCAAATCTTTAGCTTACAATTCAGTGAAATGAGATTCAGTGAAATGAATTTTCAGTAAATTTGAACTTTAGGTGATTTGGTCTCAGTGAAATGAATGTCAGTGAAATGGGATTTTGGTGATGTGAAGTAGACCCATATATATATATATATATATATATATATATATATATATAATAGAAAATAATTTATAGGAACCTGTGTATTGTTTCCAGACATTTCAACAGTGCTCTTCTATCATCATTATCTGTGGTCTTGCATGAGGAACTATGAGGATGGAAGGTAGCATTTTATGCCAGGGCTATTAGAAATGTTAGTGTTGTAATTGTCTATTTTGTGAAATTTTGTCTCAGCATTTTGATTCTCTAATTGTTCTGCACATAAGGATAATATCCATGGCCAGTGTTATAAAATGTTAGTGAAGCTGCAAGCAAGAGCTAATGTTTCTTTTTTTTTATTGCTATTTCCAAAACCTGGATCAGAAAATGTCTCATTTATGTTATAGCTTCTTTGACATTTATACATTGTTAGTCAAAAGAAAGCCATGTGATCCTGGGAATAAAACTGAACCTGAAAACTAGCTTCAGAAGTACCAGTACTAAAATGTCATGACCTGAATAAGCCAGCCATGTTACAAATACATACCAGCCAGAATGGTTTAGAAGCTGTAATCCTATAAGAGAATAGACCAGTTGCTTATGGACCAAGAGTATGTACAGATGCACAAAAGAAGTCTACTTAGATTGAAATATATATATATATATATATATATATATATATATATATATATATATATATATATATATATACACATATACACACACACACACATGAATCTACTTCACAAGCTTAAAGTTCCAAAACTTCACACTGCAGATGGTTAAGACCATAAGAGTGAAGTTTTGAAACTTTCAAATTGTAATTAAAACAAAAAAATAAAAACAATAAATGATTTTTTTTATGTTTTTGTAGGGGGGCAAGCAGTAGACTTAGTTATCTGAGTAGATTACCATAGCTAACTACATTTAGGAGGTAGATGGAGAATAGTTCAATAGCCCCTAGAGAATTGTCCTAGCAAAGCTTG
Organism: Protopterus annectens; assembly: GCF_019279795.1. Classification (NCBI taxonomy): domain Eukaryota; kingdom Metazoa; phylum Chordata; order Ceratodontiformes; family Protopteridae; genus Protopterus; species Protopterus annectens. The sequence continues at coordinate 1,550,291,215 of NC_056746.1, read as the reverse complement.
ATCTGAACCTAGAGAAGGAATCACAATGGGCAGATGTGCTTAAATGTCCAATAAATGAACCTAGATCATGGAATAAAAAATGCCACGAGACAGCAACTCACACAGATATTATAACCCAGAGTTTAACTATACTTGAATGGGTACTGCTTATTTTGTTGGCACCAACTAGAAAACCTTTTCCATTTGCTAATATATGATTTTCTTGTACCAGGCTTTCTTGCCTCCATTAGTACCTGCTGAATGTCCCCTTTAAACAGGTGCCTAAAATGAATAAATTGATATCAGGGTGTATCAAGCACCCCTGTTTCTGTGTGAGTAGGTCCAGCCTGTGAGGAAGTTTGTGGTAATTACCCCAAGCCATTTCCGAAAGAAGGGAGAACCATGTTTGCCTGAGCCAGAAGGGAGTTACCACGATGATCTTGGGGAATTCCTTCTGAATCTTTAGAAGCACTATGGATATTAGTGGAAAGGGTGGAAAAGCATAAAGGAACATTCCTGTCCAAGGAAAAGAAAAGGTATCTGTCATCTACGCTTAAAAAAACAAAAAAAAAAACAGGTAATCTCTGTGGCATCCCCAAAGTCTCAAAACAACCCCCTAAACAAGTATAGTGGGTCCAAAAACAAAGCAATGTAAGAAACATCTCTGTGTGGAAGATTTTCAGTCCATATATCTGTAGTTAATCAGTGTATATTAATCAGATCATACAATAGTAGTAGAAGTAGCAAACTTAAACTCATCTTAAGTAAAAAAAAATAATAAAAAATATATAATTGTACAGAATTACTAAGTATTCAAAAGTAATCCATGCAAGGCAGGCAGTCTGTTTCGAGTCGAAAATACCTTATTAAGAAAGTATAAACATTTATAAGACTAAGGAACTTTATACATCCTATCTGCCTTTTTAAGAGCACCTGGCTGACAATCAGTAAATTTGCAGTCAGTAATACACACACACACACACACACACACACACACACACACACACACACACACACACACACACACACACACACACTCTCTAAAGCAGACAGAACAGGATGAATGGGTATAGGTTCTGCAAAATCCTTCTGTAACAACTCAGTATTTTCTGAGTGACTGAAAAACCTCAGTGTTATCCCATTGAAAACACTGACACATTCTAGCAACAGTCTCAGAGAAAGAGAAACCTCCACAGGGAGAATCAGAAACTGAGCTCTCCTCTGAGTCTGAATCAGAAATATGAGAAAAAAATAGTATCTATCCCTGCAGCTTCCTAGTAATATTTGGAATCTTGAATCACGTCAGCAAAAGGGGAGCCCTCTTTGTTTTACCAGTAACTATTTTACAAGAAAGATCAATAGCTTAAATTAAAGTTTGAGCCAGACCTGGTAAACTACAACTATTCAAAGAAAATTGAGGAGGAGTGGATACATGCTTGGTTTTCTGTTCCTTTTTGACAGGAAAAAATTAAGCTAACCATGTTACTAATGGCAACAGCAGCTTCCCCAGTGTTGGGCACAGCAATCTGACACAGCAGGATACCCTTCCCTATTCTATCTCCTAGGACCAAGAAGAGTGGCCTTCCCTTGCCCACTGAGTCAACCCCATGGCTTTATATGCTTTATCAGAGGGATCCGGAGTAAAAAGATGAATAGTCTGAGGCACAACAGATGGTCACAGCAGTGTGATGCATATGCAGCTGAGGTAATCTGCTACCTGCTGTGGTGGCAAAGCTGTTTGCTTATTTTTTTTTTTTTCTTGTTGTGGTTAGAAGGACTAATGGTAGGACTTACTATAACATCAGTAGCATGTTCCATTGTCATGCTTAAAAATAGTGTTTTTTTCCTGAGGAAGACAAGTAACATTTGTAAAGTAAACACTACCAGTTCACAAAAGTTACTTTTTTGACAGAAAAACAGTAAAAAGCACTTTTAAACATACACCAGCCCTACAAAAGTAAGATAAACACAATTTCTCAACAGAAAAAAAATACACCACTTTTAAACTGCCAGAAAAAATGAGTGTTCCATTTAAAAGTATGTTACAGTCTCAATACAGTCAATTAAAACAAAAGCCTTTTGCATTGTGGTCCATTACCCGGCATGTCAACATGAGGTATCTCCTGTTTTAAGAACATAAACTTCAATACATTAAACACACTTCACTTGTTGTGTCTGCAAGTTCAGTTTTTGTACATAAAAATGTTAGCATTGTCCTTTGTTGCTTTGTTTATTAGCATTTTTTTCAACTCATGTATCCTTTCTGTCTGAATTGCTTTATTAAATATTGTAATCCATTCATTTATTCATGCCTAAGCGTTACATCCCGCAAGTACAGTGACCCTGTGAACAGCCACTTATATACAAGGGATTTACTAAGCAAGTAGGGAACAGAAGTAGATTGCCACACATTTCTTCTATATCAAAGTCACCCCCCCACACACACACACACACACACATACCTAGGAGAATTTAGAGTTACCAGTCAATGATCATCATATTGATCACTGCTGTATTAGCCTTAGCCATATGGATTATATCCTGCCAAGGATATAACAGCCAGCCAGCTGTACCTTCCATGCAACCAAACTGTTAGGCAGCTCAAACTGAGATGACTAAAAAAACAAGTCTGGACATGAAGCCCTTCAGAGTTTTACTGCCACCAAAGAGTACAATCCCCTAAGGCTTTTGAGAATCAGCGGTCAGCTTGTACTTTCCCTTGCTGGACAGATAAGTTCCCTTTGGGGAAGAAAAACTTCCATTTTCTTAATGTTGTTGATGTTTTATTACTTTTCGCTTCAAGAAAGTTATTTGTTGATTTTATTACTTTCTCTGCAAGAAAATTATTTTAAAGCTGTGCATAAGTGGGAATTCAGACATATAACATATAGTCCAGCCTATTACAGTTTAATTGAGCACTTGATAAAACTATCCAAAGGAAAAAAAATAATTATTCAAAAAATGCAGTCACAATAGTTACATCTCGTGGTTTGGAATATAGAAATATACCTCAGTTGTTAATGGGTCGAAGACTGAATACCGGATTATATATTTTAACAAAATTACTAATGCCTGTGAATCAATACAGTATAAAGACAAAGATAAATCAGTAAAATGAACAATTGCCAGTTGTTCTTATTAGTTACTTATTTATTACATCTTACATTTAATCTCATTTTAAAAAGATGTTTTAAGCCTGTTTCCTGGAATCTGAAGTAGTCTCTTTTGATTTTCTTACAACAGTATTCACTATTTTAATTAAAGGTGTGTACTTTACTCACATTTGTCAAAGTATTTTTTCATTCACAACTAAGAAAACAGAGACTGGGAGAACTGTGATATTGAGTGGCATCTATAAATAAAGCTGAGGTGCAAAAGGAAATGTCCCTCCCTTATTAATTTCTCCAAATATTTGGGGTTTCTAACACCATAATGGGAAAGGACCCCATTCCTAAGTCAAAGCACCATTAAAGTTCATGTAATTAGTATTGTTTCACTCTTTGATATCAGCCAAAAGTGCACTTTGCAGCACCCGCAATGTCCCAAAAATGAAGAGGAGATGCTCATTGAGTAAAACTCCAATAGATACTCTAGATAAGGAAGACCGTTGAAGAGAACAGATATATGCATATGCTATTTGAGAGCTGGTTATGATACTAAACACCAAAAAAATTACACTTATTGAAATATTTCATTATGGTGAAGCTTATTGAGGTGCTTTATGTAAAGTTAATAATAATTAAAAATGATGAGTATAAGTCATACAAGATGCCCCACAGAATGAGTATTATAGTAAGAAAACATGGATTTAGCATAAGAGGGTAAATAACTGTAAACATGCTGATGCCTGGCTACAGGAAGTTGTAGGATACTAGTGCACTTATTTCTGGAAGGCAGTCAGAATTAAGACCTGAAAGAGACAGATAGCAGATGAATGACACATTCACAGCATCTGTGGAGCTTGTTGAAAATTCTGATGAGCATTCATATGTTAAAGTCTCTGCTAAATTGCCCAACTACCTCACATAAACAAGTGTTGGAAAATTTTAAGGGATATTTAAAGGACAGAGCAACAAAGGGTAAATCCTTGTCTGAGATTGTTTATGCATAATCTCACATTGCTGATGCAATATTGAGGATGTTGACCCAAGAAGTGTAGTTCATGATCCAGGTTTGAGAATGTTTATGTCTTTCTATTTGCTCATTCAGCATAGATTAATGTAAATGTTAATGTAAATGTTAGTGGCAATGTTAATGTTGATATAAATATTAAGGTACAAACATGACTATATGGGTTGTAAGAATTGGCAGGGATAATACCAGTAGACTTGTTATGTATGAAGTTAGATGGTGGCTTTTAACAATGTAATTAAGCATAGTGTAGTTAAATATATTTAATTTGTTAGTGTTAAAGTCATAATAGTGATTCTGTTTGGGATGCAATATGTTATACCATCATTTTATGTTACTACATCAAATGTTTGTTATATCAGTTCATTATATTAATCTTAACAGACATATACTTCATTTACTATCTCAGTAGTGCCATTTCTACAGATTCAAATAGAATTATCACAGCTCATGGAGAATATATGTGCTATGTTTATTAATATGATTAATCTATGATTTAACAATTCTACATTTTCAGAGATTAAATAATTTTATTTTAGATTTCAAGAAATAAATGTATACAAAAAAAAAAAACAAAGCAAACAACTGTAGGGAATGCCTCCAGAATTCTTTAACTGCAGCTTATAAATCAGAGCTAGCCCACATGGTACTTAGAGAATTTCAGCAAAAAATTATTTGTAGAGAGTGATAGTTTACTACTTCTGAATAGCAATTGCTTTGTTAGTATCACAGAAAGTATGTGACTTCTTTATGACTAGTTTATTTTTCTAAATTGTCCAAAAGGTGAGTGTAAATTTAAAGGGCTGCATTGCATTACCTTTCTGACAGCACCTGCTAAGTGTTTTATGGCTTTGAGAACTGGCAAAACAATTGGAGCTGGATACAATAAAACCTACACAGTCGATTAATACCATGTACACATCACTGTATGATGCGCACATGGTAACACACTGTTTTGTATTCAGTAAGAGGGTGTACATAGTGTGCAGTGCTGCACAACCACAGTAAACACTGTGATATGCTGATGACAGCATAAGCAGCTGAACTGTATGCTAATCAATGAATCCAAGATGGAAGAGCTATTCAACAAGCTATAAAGCAATCGTGCAGACTCAGTGCTGGTTTTCCCTGTGAATTCTAAAAACAACCACAGAAAAGAGTGTACACAGAAGGAATGTTAGGGGCTGTGCTGCTTCAATCTATGTGTATGTGTGAAAGGCTAAAATCTGTGCTGCTGCTGCTGCTGTTAATAGACCAAGGCCAAGAAGAAGAAGAAGAGTTTTCAGGCCAGAGTTAACCTATCGCAATCTACATGATGTTGAGACTGCAGAGCACTACAGGGTATATAGAGACACACTACAGGAATTCTGCAACTTCTCCCATCCACAACTCTGACTCAGTGCAAAACTTGGGGAACCATTACAAGTGGAAACAAAGGTATGTGTATCCCTTGGAATTCTAACTACAGGAACTTTTCAGAGACCAACAAGTGACATGTTGGTGTGTCACAGGCATCAGCAAAGGATTCTCGATCAATTCCTGAATGTTATGCTTCAACATAACAGTGACCACATATATTTTCCCCATAGTCCTGAGGACAGGGCCACAAATATGCAAGAGTTCTACACTATAGCACACTACCCTATAGTATTGGGTGCAATATATTGTACACATATAGAAATCAAGGCACCACCTGGGGAACAGGACAGGCTTTACATCAATAGAAAGGGCTTCCACTATGTTAACTGCCAGGTCATGTGTAATGCTAAAGGAATCATCTTGAATGTGTATGCTGGCAACCTAGGCATTTACCACAACTCACATATCTGGCGCACCTCCCAAATATATCAGATGTTCACTAGGGGTGATATTTCATCGTGTCATTTACTGGCGGATATAGGATATGCACTGGAACTGTGACTGATGCTCCCCATCAGAAATGCACACACAGACACACACACACACTGAAGAATGCCATAATGAGGCACACACTCAAACCATAAATATCATAGAGTGTGTGTTTGGACTGCTGACGTCATGGTTCCACTGCCTAAATAAATCTGGAGAAGCCCTGCAGTACAACCCATTTACATGTACTGAAATCATCACCTTCTGTGCCATGCCTCACAACATCATCCTGAGAAAACAGCTTCAGCAGGATCAACAAGGGAAAGGGCCATGCATCCCACCACCACTGGCAAGGTTACCACAGCTACAAGCAGGTGAGGAGTCAGAGGGAAAACCAGCAACTGCTGTGGATGTAGGGAGATGTAGGTATGCTGAACATGCTGTCGCACTGACTGATAGGCAATGCACAGCACACTCACTCACCACCTAAGGGGCTAAAACTTTCATCCTACTCACATACATATATTAGCAATGTTAGGTAATGCTCACAGCCTTTATCTGCCCATGTAATGGCTGTGTAATGCTAGTATCAGAAAGAGTCAGACCTGAATGAAAATTGCAGCAGCTGTTGGATTTACAAGGAAAGTCCTGAACCTGGAGTGTTTCCTTGCTTGTTATTACTTGTTAATGTAAGTAAGTAAAGGTTGGGTGATTTGTACAGCAATTACTTTAACATGTGACACCAGAGAGTTATGTGATGACATGTGTCCTCTGTCTAGTAATAGGCCTCAGGCATCAAAGATGCACACATTCATACCCCTCAAAAGTACTGATGGTCAAGAAATATCTTAATTTTGGTCTCATACCTTTGCACTGGCAAATCATGAAAGGCAGAACTTAGTAATTAATGACACACGTTTCAGTTTCAGACTTCATATCCATCAGAATAATCTTAAAAACAGTGATCCAAAACCTGTCATTCATACAACTGTCTACATTTGTAAGATCAAAATATTTAAAAAGTCTCCTTATTGTTTTTGTCCCACTTTTATTTATGGCTTGGACCTGCTTTGTTGCTGAAAGAGTTTGTGAGGCATGTACACATCCCTAACTACATGGTTTCCTTTCTGTAGTATAGATTCAGGGCTATGAGGATGGTGAATATGCAAATGAGGAATGAATTCATTAGAATAGCTGAATCCCAAATATTTGGCTCTGTGCAGCACATGTAAACATAGTGCAGGCACTCCCTCACTGTCTGTTGCTAATGGATTGCAACTGTACATGCTTACTGGTAGGGAGAGGAAAATACAACAGCAATTTAGACTCCCTTACCTCCAGTGGGTGTGTCAGCCAGCTTACTCCTACAAAGCATAGAAGTAATTGTAGCAATGTTTGGAATATAAGTAAGCAGCACACAGTTCACAGTTTCTGTTCAGTAGCATCCAATCTCTCCCTCATTTCTTGACAACTGTATATTACTGCCACATAATATCTTCAAATATTTTTAAGTACAATGATACTGAATGTCATACAGACTGAATGTTTCAGATTACTGGTCAGATAAGACAAGAATGTGCAACAAACACAGAGAAATAACACAGGGCTGCTTATATGCAAGCAATAGTCAGAAATGGTTGTGTGATCATTCAGTGCACTATATTTGAAATTAATACATGTATAAACAACTGTCTTATGTTTTGGCAGTACTGTGGATGATGTTTAAGTTGTTTGTATGCACAATGATTTTCATTCTCTGCTGCAAAGCTGTTTCTGTAGCACAGAGGGATAAGACACCCTTACTGTCTTTAGATGGTTCACTGGAGAGAGAGAGAGTTCAAATCCATACCTGTGTGAAAATATGTAATATGTACCAACATTAATTTAAGTCCTGTTGTTTATGTAAGAGATGAATTTCCTTCCTTTCCCATAATTTTGCATTTTTTTATTGCCAGTGTTTGTGTGGTTCGTGGTTTCACTCAAACAGGTGAAATGGAGAGACATAAGGAATGTCATGTTTGCCTGTGCTTACTTCATTTGCACATCGTTTAGCAGTACACAAACCTGGCCCACAAACGAGGCAGACAGAACACCTGCAGACAGGGTGGAGACATTACAAGGGTCAAAAGGGATACATTGTTGCAGTTTCTGCTTTCAATAGCACAACAACGCTAAGCAACATTGCGAGGTGGTTGACATACAGAAGTTAAGACTGAACAGAAAATTATGGAGCTGTTATTTGACTATTCCTGTGGCGACAGGTGTAAGTTTAGGATTGGAATGCAGATGGTTATGGGTTCTAATACAGGAAGTATAACAAATGTTTACTGTTGTGACAGTTCAGTTTAAAGTAATGAACAGGAAAATATCCAATGTTATTTCAGTATTCCTGTAGCAACAGCTGTAAGTGTAGGGCTGTCATACATATTGTAATGAGTTATAATACAGGGAATTCCAGACACCTTTGCTGTTGTTCCATTTCACATTATGTTAAATATCACTTATCACACTTTATACCGAATTATAAATAGTGGAGCTGATATGAAGTATATGTATGAGGGATAACAAACCCTTACTATGTCTTGAGGGTTCATATGTGTGGCTGAGTGTATACTGTCTACTATTTTTCTGTAACTATAATTCTGCTATGCAGACTTGGATGACCTTCACACTTAAATAAGTCACATGCACAAATGAATGTATGTACAAAGAACTAGTCAAGTCACACTCAGACATGGTTAATACCTCAATCTCTCCTCAGTCATGCATCCTTGATAAATACAATATGTGAGAAGCACTTTTTCTGTGGCAAATATGGAAAATCACTGCTGTAGAAGAAAGTGTTTTGTCCCTTATGTATAGGTTTAAATCCCACACTGTAAAAAATCAATTTTTTTGCAATATATAAAGCCAAACAAACATGTGTCGGGTCATGACATTTATGCCTTCAGTGCATGTCTCCAAAGTTAAATCACCTAACAGTAACAGCAGCAGACACTCCTCAAATTAATGTAAAGTGCTATATTAACCTTCCAATTTAAAAAAATGATTTCCTCTCTGTTTGGCACTGGTGCTCTCCACTTAACATCACACAAATGCAGTTAGCAAAATTTCTCAGGTTTGTGCACAAGCAATAAATGTGATAACAGGAACTGGCATGAAATCATTATTCTCCATTGCTCTATTCTTAGGATTAGACATGGCTGGTGCTAGGGGAGAAGATGCACAGTTTAGGGTGTAGAGGTGGGGTGTTCAGGAGTCCAGATTCTTATTGGGCTCCTGGTAAAGCACCACAGCCAAAGGCTTCTATAAGGGGACTATTTTGGCTCACATTACAAGTCTAAGGCATGGAATAGTTTGGCTCAGGCTGTATGCAGTACAACTGGTATCCCACGCACTGGAGAACATTGTAGGCATCAGTTTAATGACCTACAAAGATGCAAGAGGGATAAACTCAACTAGTGGTTGACTGAGTTCTGAACAGGAGACATCCCATTGCTTATGTAACTATACTAATAAAGAGAATTAAGAATATATAGAAAGCTACATATAGGCCAGACTGGTATGCAGGGAGGGAAGCAAGTGGTTTTGTATGCAGCACAAGAGAAGTCTTATTGCAGCTTTAAAAGTTTACGAGAATTTTTGTCTTCTATGCAATAGTAGCATATTAAGCATGCATATCCTTACTGTAAAAGCAAGTATGTATGCATAACTCTGTAGCAAAAACAACTTCAGCAGTCAAGTGTAAGACTATAGTCAGAGGTTTTGGATTCAAATACCATGAGCAACAACTATACAATACTGCAATTCTTTAATAATATTACAGAATTTAGAATCTATACCATAGGCTAAATGCCCAGCTGTTAACTGTAATCTGTATAATCAGACCAAGCATATGTGCAATATATGCACATTGCAAGTGTTACTTTGAGAAAGCCATACTTACAGTTTTTAGTTGTTAGGACAAATGTAAAATCTAAGATAAAATAATTGTGTTATTATGATAATGCATTTTATGACACATATGATGGTACTAATGTTATCCCTTTTTCCTCTGACTCCCAAACCTTATCTCTTTTTTTTATGTGTCATTAAAATGTCTTTGAGTCATCCATCTGTAACGCATCAGTAACTACTTCACAGCACAGAGAGGAAGGCCAACCCCAGTGGGCCAGCCTGTACCTGCTCAACTGGCTCCAGCACCAGCCCCCAGCACATCTGGGACCCAACCTGGCAATACTGCATCTGCTGCCCCTGCACTACCTGGGCCCTCAGGAAGCAGTACCCCAGAAGCTGGTTCTATGGTAGCCTACGGGAGTACTGACAGAGATGGAGATTTCATCACCCACCAGGAGATGCCAGGGCAGGTGCATAGAGTTGTGCGCAGAACTATTGGTGAATGCCACAGCCAGATGGAGAGGCACTCTCCTTCATCTTCCATAGGAAGAGCAGACATCACACACCCCAGCAGCCAGTAGAGTAAGGAGACAGTAAAGACATTCCTGCAGGTGAGTACTAGATTCTGACTGTCCCAATGTTTGTTGGCCATGAGCTTGAGTTGGCCCCTCCCTCACACCAATCATGGTGCCCCACAACCTTTTGTGTCTCTCACTGTCAGTGTCTTGTCTTGTTTGTTACATTTGTTTGCATGTGCTTCCTCACTTACCCAGCTTGCTTGACCCAGAAATATCAATGTCCCTTACCCAACATTCCTCTCTTACTGAAGGAAAAAGAAACAAAAAATGGACACCTGTCCCACAAAAAAAAAAAAAATTCCCAGACATAGTTCTCCATTTCACACGAGTCTATCTGATACACTTGATTTGGTCCAATTGGCTATACAACATGATTGTGTTGCAGTCACCCCTCTTCGTGGAGGTGACAGTTCAAATTCAGCTAATATTCTGTACATATTTTCATTTTACACGGTTGAAGAAATGGATAGCCATGCCCCGGGATTCATGAAGCTTGCGCCAGGCGCACGCATAGCGTAGGCGTTATAATGCCAAATATGGCTGCTGAGCGATTTAGGTACGATCTAATTCCACGTGCACTACCGGCATATGCCAGATCTGCGCAGCCCCCGGAGTAGGTATGCAAATCACCCCATGTGCAGTGTTGCACCATGCAAATGAAGGCATATAGCAATTCATGAAGTGGTGTAGGCGTAGCATAAGCCCACGGAAATGTAAACCAAAAAACACGGTTTACATTTTCTCAAACAGAACATCGGAGCTATGGAAGAGTGCCAGACCCAGGTATCACAACGTTAACATATGCCAATGGCGAAATATACAGCCAATGGCATAAGAAAAGGTGCACAACCCGTAAATAACAACATTTAATGTCATGTCCACAGTAACGCACAGCAGAACTGCAGGGCATGTGTGCGGAAGCTGTAACATAAAGAAATAATATAAAAATGTCATAAAATCGCAACGTAATAGAAATCAGGTTTACAGCATAACACACAATGGTAGGCATGGAACTCCACAACCAAGGTGCAAGGGTTGCTAAGGGCTTGCGATAGTGTTTGGCGCGGTAACTATGAATTAGTAATCAATGCCATGCAAATGAGGCAGATAATACTGAATCGCAAATATCCCACTGGAGAAAGGTTGTACCATACGGTGCAGCAGTATAACACCGAGGAGTGGCTCAGAGAAGATACATGACATCAGCAGAGGGGTGTGCCACCGTAGCACTAAGCACATTGGAGCATTGCAAATCTGGTCTGTCCTTTGCTAAGCAAAACTGCAGGATAGGGTTGGGGAGGAATCGTTTAGCTGAGAGCACACATGGTGGCCAAAAGCGCATGTGTACGAGAATGAAAACGTGCCTGAAACCCAGTAATCGGATGCATGCGCCGCAAACAATAGCAGAAACAGGAAGGTCAGGGGAAGAAAAGAAGGAAATGCGGAAGTAGGGTAATTGGAGTACTAATGAACAATCAACACCAATCAACCCACGAAGGCCAATTGACGGCAGCTGACAAGTCCGCTTGCAGAAACCTGCAAAACACGATAGGGGAGGCATGTGAATGCAAAGAAAGGAGGGGAGGTATTGGAATGCAAAGATAGGAGACCTGACACAGCAGAGCAAAGCAAACCAACAGCAGACCGGCAGTAGCACACATAATGCAAGATACGCCAGGTCCAGGAAAGTACAAATGAAAGTAGGCTGCAGGATACACGCCAGAAAATGGTAGGTGCAACGTGCAGAAATGTAAAGGGAAGGTCAAGAGGTAATCCACGGCAGGCAAATGTAATTCAACACCAAAGGCACCATAATAGTAGTTCCGGCAGTAGAACACATAACATAACCTGTAGCTATGAACGTACATACACACCCTATGACATAATCGGTTTTCACAGCACAATAGTATAAAGTGTGAAAGCACCCAACACACACCTGTGTATTCCCAAACACTGCACCATAGGTGTAAATACACGGGGAACTTTTAAAATGTACATGTTGGGAGCTGCCATTGCTGTGATTCATCAGCATATGTTAGAGACGGACGGTGTTGTGGAGGATGATGCCGACAACCACAGCAGGCCTCGGAAGAGAAGGAGAGTGTTCAGACCAAGGGTAACCTTCCAGGGGCTACATGATCTGGAGATAGTAGAGCGTTACAGGGTGGACAGGGACATCTTACAGCAAATAGTGGAGCTGTGCCAGCCACGCCTGAGAACCAGAAACAACAGAGGGGAACCCATACCAGTGGACACGAAGGTATGTGTAAGCCTGCGAATGCTGGCCACAGGTACCTTTCAAAGGCCAACTGGAGATATAATGGGTATCTCACAGGCATCAGCATCCAGGGTACTACACCAGTTCCTGGATGCCATGTTATCACATGCCAATGAGCAGATATACTTCCCCAGAGCTCAGGAGGAGTTGGCCAGCAATATGCGCCACTTCCACCATGTAGCACAATACCCGGAGGTACTGGGTGCGATAGACTGCACGCACATACAAATCAAGTCACCACCCGGTGAGCAGGGTAGGCATTACATAAACCACAAGGGATTCCACTCCATCAACCGCCAGGTCGTATGCAATGCCCAGGGCATTATCATGGATGTGTGTGCTGGCAGCCCTGGAAGCTACCATGACTCCCATATCTGGCATGCCTCACAGCTGTATCAGGTATTTGTCAGGGGGGGCATCCCACATGGCCATCTCGTGGGGGATGCTGGCTATGCACTGGAGCCGTGGATGATGACTCCCATCAGAAATGCACACACACCCATGCAAGAACGCCTTAATGAGGCCCACACACAAACCAGAATCATCATAGAGCGTGTGTTCGGGATGCTGAAATCATGGTTCTGGTGCTTGGATACATCTGGTGGAGCCTTGCAGTACTCTCCAGGCATGTGTGCCCACATCGTCATAGTATGTGCCATGCTACATAATATGATCCTGCGGAAGCAGCTGCAGCACGGGCAAAATGGTGAAGGCCCTCATAGCCCACCGCAATTGCCAAGGCCAGTACAGGCACAGAGGGATTCAGACCATGAACACACTGTGCCAGGCCCATTAGGCAGACGGAGGCATGCCCGATATGCCTATACCTTGGCAAAGAGGCAACGTATAGCACATACTTTGACCGTGTAGGCCCCTACGGACTGACACCTCTCCACCTGCACACACAGTAAAATGGATGGCACACAAACATGACCACCTGTAAATTGTAATGTATAGGTGGCCCAATGTGTGACTCCTACATAGGCAGCCCTCAAACATTGTAAACACAACAGCCAGTGGAACACGGAATGCCAACACCTGAACAGTACATGAGTCTTACAACATAAAGTGGTGCTGTGTGCCTGTCACGTTCCCCGCCAGATAAATATATATATATATATATATATATATATATATAGATAGACATATATATATATATATATATATATCTATATATATATATATATATATATATATATATATATATATATATATACACATATGCATATATATAATACAGATAGAAAGGGCAATAGAGGGATATATGGTGATATAGATGGATTCAGCAATATCTGCAAATATAATAGATAGTCCAACGACATTCATAACATCTTGGAGGTACAAATAAATAGGATACCACCAACCATGGAATGTGTAACATACCGGCATGCGTAACCACGAGGCTGAAAGTCCGATAGAACACAGTACCGGAACAGTACATCTGCGAGTACTAGTATGATGATATGAAGGGACAGTTAGTCACCGCTGCCGGTGTCGCGGTCCACATAGGTACTGTGTTCAACTGTGTCTGTGAGTGCCGTAGTCTGTGTAAGTGTGCATTGAGGGTGCCGTGTGTGTTTCTGTGTGACTGTAATGTGTGTGTGTGTCTGCAGCATGTGTATGTTGGTGCCAAGTCAGAGGCAGATCAGTATGGTAGGTGTGGGTATAGCTAGCCGTAGGCATACGGTTACTACCTGTACCACAGTAGGAGGGACAGCCCCACCCTGGGCAGGTGTGTCCTGACATAAAACAGTACAAAGGGCAAATGTCCGAGATGGCAGGACATAAATATATCCCATATATAATGTAACACTTGTATTTAATAGTTATGCCTGTATGTAAGAAACTTAAATGTTACATGCAATATGATAAGTAGCCAAAGTCACACAACAATAGGTATGTAGTGAAGATAAAAGTATGTGCTACCTGTGTACTGACCGTGGCTACGTGTTGGCCTGTAAACACTGCTTTGTGTCCGCAAGTGTCCTACAATGACCATATGAAAAGGTGGCAACCCATGGAAAACAGGCTCTTTTAACACAACCACAATGACTGCAAATATCTGGGACAGGAATACAAGGGATAGCTGTCACTTACACATATCCCCTGATATATCGCTGCAATTACGGAGGTATACAAGTAGTAAGCCCACCTGCAGATGATATAGAAACCAATTAACAACGGCCCGACGTACAATCCCGTAACATAAGTCTACTAACTGTTAGCTCTAATTAGGGATAGAGCCCACACACATATATACGGATTATGTAGAAATGCAAGGCCCACAAACCATATATGTTACGTACAACCACCGACATCCCCCACACTAGAAACTAAAGCAATACAAACTGTAATAGCAGCACAAACATCCAGTCAGTCAATTGCATCTGTAGAACCCTGAACATACCGTGTGAGAGACACAATTAAAGGCGACATGCAAAATTGCAGGTGTTGTATAATGGAACAAACAGCCATGTTACAGGTTTTGATTGCAATACCCCGTTAGCAGACGTCGGGATGACAGGTACACCCACAAGTTGAACCAAATACTCTACCTGTCACACGCAATCCATGGGGGACATGAATCCAAACTATACTTGTCTCCATGCATAGCAGTTGCAGTTACACATAACAAAACACAATACAGACCGTCTCCCCGAAGGTAGGGCAAATAGGCAACGCCCAAGTGGAGAATCCAATTATACCCCACTGTCGCTGTGTAATTGGCGAATGGAGTAGCTGCACAGCTGATATGCAAGTAATTAGTCACTCATGAACACCAATTGGCGGGAAGAATCCACATGTTGCAGGTATCGACGTATATAAGGATGACTTGCCAGACATTCAAACTGTATGCTCATACCGAATAACAGTTGAAACACTGTGAGAGAGATAGAAACGAAATGCCGTAATGGCAACAAGGTAAGTAGAATGCCCGATAAGTACGGTTATGTATAGCATGATCTGTATTAATTATCTTTACTGTATGTATAGCCTGTTTTGCATTAAGTAAACGTGTCCGCAATGCATAAAGTGGGGAAATGTATTTATGTAGTGATGTCTTGCTGAGCATATTAACGCTTGTAGAATCTGTGCGTCCAGCAGTGGGACACAAGGTACACAGCACAGACACCACAAGGGATGCTACATGAGGCCATTAAACAGAGCAATACCATACAACCCGCCGTCAGTGGTAGGGTATGTCCAACAAGGACATGCCATAGCAGGGGATAGTATATGTTGATATACTGTCACAGCACGCATGTGTATGGGCATATAACGTTAATGACATATGTAAGGTGGTCCTGCTGAGCAAGTATGCTTTGCATTATGGGATACTATGTGAAATATGTGTAATGTATAGTATTATAGGTAGATATGACAGATATTCTACACAGCATAACAGGCATATCATGCATGCCACAGGTATTGTCTATTGGTATGTACAATAACAGGATACATATGGCCTGTAGGTATGGGACATAGTAATAGCATGATAGCTAATCTAAATGGAAGGGCTACCAAGTAACCATGCACAAAGGACATGTAATAGCTGCACAGGTGCATAGTGGGGTACTATGCAGTCTGGCAAGTCCATGTGTAAGCACAACTACAGTGTTTACACTAGTGGCACCTCTCCAGGGTAGTTTCCTGTGAAGAGCAGAGCCAGGTGTGACCTGCACCACTGCACAGTACAGCCACTGCAGTGATCCCAGGCCTACATGTGTCTCCCAACCACCAAGGGAGGTATCACATGAGCAGTGCTACTGAGTGTCCCTGCATGATGTACATAGGACTTATGTTCCACAGCATGGTGAGTGTCCGGTTTGGGAATGTAACCCAGAAGCACATCCCACTCATTGTGGTGTGTGTGCACATATCCATGAGCATGTTGCTCACAGTGGCCTCTGCTTATGTTGCGTATGAGGAGTATATCCATCAATAATGTTGTGGACATGGGCCCTGTCTGATCAGCAGAGGTCACCCCTGAGTATGTAGTATGCAATTGTGTACAGATGTGGTGTCCGTAGTGCAGCCGCATATTTAAACCGTCGGAGCTCAGTAAACGTCATGGCGTGTTAATGTTGTGGCATGTAAAGCTGTAGCTGTTGTGTAAGGTACACCCTAAATGGGGTGGTGTACCCATGAATGTGTGTAGATGTTCTGAGTTCAGAGGTACAATGGGTGCCTATGTACCAGTTACACACCCAGTACAGATGGGTGTGGCCATGTAGAAGGATATCCATGCCACAGTGGCAATACGGTAACCACAGGAGTGGGTGCGACATATGTGTGTACTGCAAACATGTACAATGTGATATGCATGTAGGGGGCTACCATCCATGTGATAGTCAGTGGGTGAATGGTGTAATGCAAAGGTGATATGCATGCACCTTGTGTCATGCAGCTTGATGCCATGATAGTCAGATTATGTATCTGTCACAGCGACACCCGTATGGTTGGAGTCAGTATCAGCTGGTGGAGCAATCATGGTGCTTGGTATGTAGGGGTTTGAAAGCTAGGCAGGGAAAGTCCCCTGTGCCAGCCTGTTCCGCAGGGAAGCATATATTGAACATGAGGGGCCCTATGACCGAGGACCGTGGTATGCCAAATGTACCTGACATGTAGTAGGTACTATGGTATGCTGGCCTCACTGTGTGTCCTGTCCATGAGCCACATAGCATAACATCCTGAGACACAGGGTACGATATGCAGGTGGATGTGTATGTTGTCAATACCAGAATGGGGAATGGTGCTGAAAGGCAATGAGAGGACAATCTAGGATGTGTGGACTCCCGTACCATCATCAACTGCCTTGGTAACTGTATGAAAGGAGTCCACCATGTGTAGGGGGCATGCGTTGGCCTTAACAAGCCCAACCCGGGTGGCAGCAAAGGACGGGAGCCCAACAATGTCTCTGAGAATGATGTCCTTGATGATGTTCCCCATAACCATGCAGAACAGTCCAGTCAGGTGTGTAGGACTATAGTCCCACTCGTGCAATGTGGTGCCACCTGTGTGTAGTGTGATAAATGCTGCTGTTTGCCATTCAGGGGCTACAATGTCTGAAACAAGGCTATCACTGAATATAGTGGCCTAGTGGGGAGACATGTAATTCAGAGGTTGGTGGACATCACAGCCTGGGATGTTGGAAGGTGACATGGGGCCAGTGTCCCAGGATATATAGAGTGTAGGTCAGTACTGTGTAGGTGTGACCACAGGGACACCACAATGTTCATGTATGGATTGCGGCCCTGTAGTGAGTGAGAGGGTGTACTGTCAGCATTGAATCCATCCTCCAGCATGTTGCCAACAATACCTGGGTCTGCAATGTTCCTGAGTGACTGTTGTATGTGACAGCAGATGTGGGTGTTGCCATCGAATACTGACATACCACCATAATGCCTGGTGGTACACCCCGGAATGTGTGGCAGTCATGTTTACGTAGCTAGTCTTGGAGTATGTGATGAGGGACTCTGTGGCCCCACCACGGCTGACCAGTGAGCCACCCCACACATGGGAATGTACACCACTGTGCAACAGCCTACACCTGTTGTTGTACATCATATGTCCATGGAACATGACCACCAGAGTGGCGTCTTATCTGGTGTGTACCATCATGGCTCTGTGTGGAATAGCATGATCCATGCAGTTGAGTACATGCTATTTAAGTACGCTGGAGTATGTGTCATCATTTGTATGTGCATTGTCCATCTGCATGGGTGTCATGATGTTAACAACCGCTGTCAGCAGACGTCTGTAGTAGGTGTTGTAGTACACATGTACTGTGTATGCTGTGATGGGTGTTTTGCCGGGATGTGGCTAACAAGGTCAATTAGCATATGTTCGGAATCCACCAATGAGGGGATAACCCCAGGTGTGTAACACCAGTCACATGGTGGTAGTGTTCATGCCAAGGGTAATGTAGGTCTTGGAGGTGGTGTGTATGGGTTGATCCAGCAGAGCGGAGGGTATGACTCATGGATGTGTCGGTACATGAGTGGCTATCCCACTGAAGTGTGGGGTAGTGTCAGTCACACATCAGTAGTAGCTGAGGCCCACTGTCCACTATACCAACATAGAAGGTGTGTTACCCATGGGGTATGATGTTGACTCTGTCACTTTTTACAATGTGTATAGCGGTCTTGGACACAGTTAGTTGCATGTGGAGCACCTCTGATGCATTGCGCTAAACAACCTGCCAGGATGTGTGCAAAACATAGTGGGATATGGGAACCGCTGTCATTGCAGGTGTGCTCTGCAGAGCCTAGAGGCAGGTCACAGTCACTGCAGAGATGTTTGAGTGGTGCATTATAAGGTGTGCCTTGCCTGCGTGTGTCACAGAGGAAGATGCAAGCAATGTGTCACATGACCCCATGTCGCACCTGCCAGTTACCGCCCTGCTGGTGACAGTTATTGGAAACTGTGCAAGACAGGCAGTATAGAAGCAGCAAGAGCCTTACATGTGGGCTGTACTCCCAGGGCTGACAGGTGCAAGTCATCTGTGACACAGCATTGTGTTCGACCAGGACAGTCAGATACCACATGCCTGTGGAATGACAATAGGAGCATAGGCAACTGTTGAAATGACACAGTCAGTCATTGTACAGTGGTATCATGTCCGGACGAATGCAAAATGCTCCCCATGGCTAGGCCCACACCCTCAGGGCTATACGACTGTTGGGTTATTGCATGTCCCTGCACACGTAGTCTGTGAAGTGGCATCACAGGGCCGTCACACTAACATGGCGTATGACAGACATATCATACCCGGTGAGGTGTGGCATGGGTGCATAGGTTATGTTGCAGAAGCAGTTACCCGACAGCAAGATGTAAGCGACTAACACCTTGTGTAGCCTGCTGTGTGGAACTGCAGTGTGACACCCTACAGAGTCAGCTATGACTGGTGTGTTGTGAATGTTATAACTCACTATTGGCTGTATGTGGTGGGCACACATGAGTCTGTGGGCTATAAGCTGGTGATGTTGTCTGCCATGATGGGGGCTACCTCTGGTGCCTACAGTGAGTATGGAGACGTACTGCACAGGTTGTCCTCGTAGGTGTGTCCAGTGGTGTAGATCATGTGAGACTATGTGATGGGTGGGGTGTGTTGCGAATGTTACACATCCCCAAATGACTGTCAGGTGCAGTCAGGGTTGGCGACAGCATTACCCCCAGCCATAGCTGACAGCCCCCTGTCCCCAAACAGAGAAACATTAGTCCTCATACAGTGTGACAAATGGGCGAAACGTGGAACACTTACAACTGGCTTACTAACAGCATCAACTAGGAAGGGCATATGATGGCTAAAATAGGCTGGTCTTACATATAAAACAGATATTCCAATGAATTAATGTGATTCCCATCTATTTAGCCATGGCTAGCAGGTAAACTATGTACAACAATGAATGTGTGACAGACCCTTCCAATGTGGAACCATGAGGAACATGCACCTTTTAGAACCCCAAATGAGGTACATTCCCCGTAATGAGGTACACCTGAGAGCTATGGGCCCAGCACGGCTGCAGACGTGCATCCCCCACAGGCTGTAGTGCCGTATGTTGGGAGGTGAGCATTGAATGTGTACATGAGAAAATTGCTCTATTGCCACATGTACGACATATCCCTCATATAGATAGGCAGTAGCACTGGTACATGACAGTTGGACATGCCTGTATATACAACCATGTCCCACAGGATATGTGCGTTACGTGTGTACAACAGTTATCGTACCTTAAGCAAGCTGGGATGTGTAGGACAGCCAGTTTACCTGTGGGACATGGTGTGGAATTGGCGCTATAGTAATCAGTAGCTCATGACATGCTCACATGTTCTGGACACGTGCCTAGCATGACCATACAATACAGATAGGGTGTTGGATAATATCAACACACAAGTGGTGATGACAGTCATTTAGGGTGGCACCGCACAATAACACTGCTGAGTATGGTGTGCATGTCCATGAAAGCACTGTAGATGTTAGCAGTACAGATGTACAACACAGCACGGATATTTGATTACAAATACCTTTGCATGTCATAGGAGTGTTCCACCAGTGGCCTGTTGACAGACTCACAACTACAAAAGGTGCAAGAGTGACATATGCACAGCACATCAGTGCCAGATACAGTAGAACAGGGTTAATGTGTTGTACCCCACCGTCATTGTAGCCCATACCACACAGACAAATGTTAGGCATCTGTGTATGTAAGGCTGTGAATGGCCATGACCTATCAGTATAGTTGTGTCAGTGTTGTGAACCACATACAGAATGTGTTGTGTGGGTGAGGTGTGTAACTTATGTGCACAGTCTGATGGATGATACCAGCAGTGTCACTGCTAGGTGAACATCCCTGTACCCATAAACTACTACCTAGGCTGTGGCAACATTATGGACACTGTGTAAGGGATGGTGCTGTGCAGTGCACCCCCCGACATGGTGACATCTCCAGGCCCCTTAGGTAGTCATATGAGGTACCCATGTCATGTCAGGGTGCCATCCATGAGCACGGAGATCACTGGACAGGCATATACAGCACTGTGGTGACCAATATTGGAACACATACCACCTGTAAGGGGTAATGGCTATGCATGGATGTGTGATACCAGCCTTCACAATCCACACCTCCACTATGCAGCATGCTGTCTACCTTGCAGAAGGACATTTGCTACACCATGATGATGGACATGCTACATGTCCATATCCTGATCTATATGACATATGTCATGGACAGCCACCGTCCTAATACTAAGATCGCCACAGGCTGGACAGATCCCTGTGCCATATATGTAACATACTCCCACCATACCATGCAACCCTGTCCATCAAAGCTGCACATGCCATCCCAGTCATACATGGTGTGATGGCCGCATGGTAGATGTACTAGCAACTGACTGGATCAGTAATGTGGCACCGATGCACCTTGCGGTGGCACAATGGCTGTCTGTTACAGTGTGGTAACCATGCCCGCACATGCTATGGTTGATGACCATCCCTGCGAATGTCGTCTGACTATCCATTGTCCCATGTCAATCACATGTGTAATACAGGCGATCCATGGCAGGATGTTGAACAGTTGTACAGTGCTGTGGAGATGTATATGGCAAAACACATGCATGTCTAGGTGTCCATGCGTATGTGTGCATTGTCACTGCTCAAGTCCATTACGGCTGTGTCTGTGTTGACATGTGACATATACACAGCATCCAGGTCAACAGTAGTACGGTGGACACATCGAGGCATGTGCAGATAGGTAAGAACACAAGAGCAGGCAAATAGACATGCCCACATCAAGACAGCATTTACATGGAGTATGAACACTGTAATGAGGTGACACACATATATGGTGATGATATCCAATGCATAATGGGTGTGACATGTGTGACACAACCACGTCAGTCATGTCAGTGTCATGATGCTTTGCAAAGATAACTGCAGATGCAGTAGATGTCATAGAAATGTATGTGCAGCAGTATCTCTGTACATCTCTGAAACTGTGACCTGTCACCATCATTATGTTTTACAGATAATGCCCCGTCTACACCTCCCAGCATACACCCGCCAGGAGGAGGATGTCCTCATCCCACAGCTCCATGACAACTATGACTTGTTGTTCAGCCATGTGCCACAGCATGCCCAGCAGTGGGATGACCTGTGGCAGGATCTACGCAGGAGGGTGAACGATGTGGGTGGCCATAACCGCACCTACCAGCAGGTGCGCAGACACTGCATGGACCTGATACGACATGCAAAACAGTGTGCCACTGCAATCGCCAGGGAACAAGGTGGAACAGGTGGTGGGCCACCAACCCAGCCCCCACTCACACACACCGAGCAGCTACTGGCCAGTCTGGGGGCACCCAGGGAACAGCATCGAGAAACACTAGCTGCCATCGTGGAGGTGGGTGTCTCCCAACCAATCAGCCTGGAGTTGCCTGGTAAGTCAGTACTGCACATATGGCTATTATATCCCATGTAGTTGCATGTGTCACTATACATTATGTAAAGTAACAACATATGCCAGGTATGTGGACACACATGCTGCATACTACAGTATGCTACGTTGTGTATGCACACATGTGCATACTATATGCTATTACACAGGTGAATGTGTTCACATGCACAGTGCAACCTGTGGCTGTCATACATTCATGGATAATGGTCATACTGGTGTGTCACCCCTATATAGGTACTTCTGGTGTGCCGCACAGACATGGGTCCGTTGCAGGTGAGACTGTCATCAGTATCAGGCATGTTACAATGTAGATCTATTTGCCATGTGGCCAGTTAACACTGGCACACCTGATGTTTGTTCCAGTCACGATATGCAGGTCGCCCCACCATGCATTCACACACGCCACCCATGTGCAATATATACAAATGTAATGATACACAGACTTGAAACCACAGTACTTGTCATTGCGACATGTGTGGTCAGCTGTGCATACAACGGTGGAGGTGTTCTACAATGGAGGCATATGTAGTATGCATTGGAACAACATGTGTGCTACGCACACAGTACCACACAGTGAGCTGTGATATGGGCAGCCCACAAGTGTCACAATTGTGTCATATGCCCCTGCATTGGGTGCACACATTGTGATGTGCCACCTGACATGTCCCAGACATGTAGTGTTCTTTCTGCAATATTGTCACACTATCGCATGACCTATACCCCACATACCAAACATACAACCCATTGTCTGCATAGCCCTGTGGATTGTGACATATCTGACATGTATGGGTGTATGTCATATGGGACCACACAGACATGTGGAGAAGATGCCCATCACATACAACTGGCCAACACATGTGCACACATGGCCATGGGGGATGGCCAGAGACATGTAGCCACACAGTACTTGGGATGTGTATATGCCCTGTTGCACATTGTCCACACATGGTCCAATTATAGCCTTATGACTGATTATACAGTTGATGTGGTACACTGGACAACCTAAAAGCCTGTGCACAGCTACTGGTGGTGTCACTGAAGTCTACTATATACGATCTGTCAAACATCACAACTGTGTTGCAGTTATGGCTATGCAATGTGTACATATTATGCATTCTACAGCAACATACATGCCTCATGTTGCCATGCAATGGCACAGTGTCTGTACTTCACACTGTATAGCAATGTAGACGGATCACACTACCCTCTCATGCTCATGCACATTTGCTATACATGCATTCTATCTGTAGGACATACACACAACACTGCAATGTGAAGCCCATTATGATGTTGTACATGTGTCAGGACACCATTGTGTCAAACATGTATGCATGTTAATGCACATGCCAGCAGATTACATGTCAAGGTCATGTCAGCCATGTGTACTGTTATCCTGTTCTGGGCCACATGGTGTATCACGGGGATGCATGCATACTACCATGATTGTGTGAACTGCATGGCTACTGATATGACACCTGCTTGCTGTAGTGTGCACCCCAGGGAGGTATGCTTACTAACACTATTAATGTCTGAGCTGCATGCCCTCTGCTGTATCGCAAGCATGCTGCATGCCATCTGACAAATCACATGCATGGTGTGTCTGTATGTGTCTGTGTTTGTGTGTCTGTGTGTGTGTGTGTGTGTGTGTGTGTGTGTGTGTGTGTGTGTGTGTGTGTGTGTGTGTGTGTGTGTGTGTGTGTGTGTGTGTGTGTGTGTGTGTGTGTGTGTGTGTGTCTGTGTGTGTGTGTCTGTGTGTGTGTGTCTGTGTGTGTGTGTGTGTGTGTGTGTGTGTGTGTGTGTGTGTGTGTGTGTGTGTGTGTGTGTGTGTGTGTGTGTGTGTGTCTATGTCTATTGTACTTTACAGTATTTCTTTGCATTCACAGATGATGTAGGTGCGTTACCCTCCTGCGGTCCATCTGATGTTAGTGTCCCCACAGATACTAGCGGTGATGAACATATGCATGTGGTACAGGCAGGGTTGTCAGGGGCTGAATCTGTGCCAATGGTTATCATCCCAGCTATGTCCCCCTCTTCCCCGCACACAGTTCTGCTGCCAACACATACCGCATCACCGGTGGCTATAGAGGAAGGACAGTCAGCATCTGTTGGCGTGGAACAGGAATGTGTGGTGGCTACAGAAGGTGTGTCTACACACCATGGTGTCAGTGTAATGACTGCAGATGTGCCACACAGGCATATGGCCGGTGCTGCTCATAGGAGGACCTCTGGCAGACATGCACCTGCAGGACAGAGCCCAACAGCTGGTATCACCAGACGCATGTTCCAGACTGTAATGGCAGCACAGGCATGTGCTGAATGGCAGAACAGAGAAGGGCAGAGGCTGCAGAGGGCTGCTATCCATACCCTAAATGACAACATCCAGGCATTGGCAAATGCTCAACAGCAGATTGCTAATGTTCTGGATAGGCGACTAGGTGAAGTGGTCAGAATCCTTAACCGAGGCATGGCAATCCGCGAGTGGGAGCTGTCTGTGTTGGAACACCTGGTAGGAGTGATGCGTAGGCCACGTGGATGTAGGCCAGCAACACCACCTAGTGTAGGTCAATGTGTGTGTGCCACCTCATATGCCCGCTCCCATAGTGCCGGTAGCAGTAGCAGTGCAGCTGGTGCTGCGCTGTCAACACAAGGACACAGCAGGCCATGTAGATGTGGCCCTGGACGGTCTTACTGGGGACACAGTTCCAGCGGACATGTGTCATTGGGCAGTAGCCACTCTGTACCTCCACCTGGTAGTGCCCGTGCAACCCCAGGCAGGCACAGGTCACGTGGCCATGGACGGACACAGTGAGCTGTACAACCTGCACTGTACAATCTGGGGCCATCAATTATACCCCGTGTAGGCATCACAAATGGCAGAACTGTGTACACAGATACACGCACACAGCAAACACAACTGTAGGGCTCCACAACATCCACATGCATTCTGCACAGACATGTCCAGTCAACTCACCAGCCCTTACACACACACATGATGTTATCCATTGGTGCAGCCTATGTCCCTGGCAAACATATCACCCTGTGCATATGATGAAGCCTGTGCCGCATCCCTGTCATCCACACCATTGGTGCAGGGTTATGCACAAATATTCTGATGCACAGGGTGAACAGCATAGTGAGAGGTGTATGTAATACCTGTGTATGCATAGTGAGGGATGTGTATGTTGCAGTGGTTGTGTGTGAATGCTGAGTTGTGTATGTGACATAGGTTGTGTACTGTCGACATGCACCAGTCATACCATGTACTGCAGGTGCAGCATGCATTGTGATGTGTTCACGGTATGTGTCTCGGTTACATCTGTAGCACCATGTTGGTTGTGATACCCTGGTTCCCTCCTATGGTGTACTTGCATGTGCCTACAGGTAGCAGTGTTTGCAGTCCCCCACGTGTAACTGTGGATTACATACAGGCACATCTGCCAATATCAGCATGCTACATGTACCCTCATCCTGACTGTTGGACACACCAACATGACACAGATGTTCGCACATATACTGCACCTGACGCATGTGGTCGGTGCCACAGGCTACACTGGACAGAGACGTGACATACATAGCAGGACACATTGCAGGTATGGTGACATGGTGTGGGGGTTGTACACAGTGGCCTGGCCAATGATGATGTGAGGTGTCACTTGGTAACTGGAAGCCACACTGTGCAGCAGTAGGACCCTGTAACAGTACGTGAACATGGCCGCATTCACGGGGTGTACACCACTATAATGCACACCCCATAGTGTGCAGCTGGGGACCCTTGCCTGTGTGGTCATCACCCTCACAGTACAATGCACCCACACGACGTGTCACAGAGAAGGGACATGCACAGGTAGCCAGTATGGCTGGGACCTATGGCATTAACAGGGTTGTGCAATGCATCACCATTACAGGTTAGTCACCACGTGGGGCTAGTGATCATTTCCCACCGTATATTAGCATACACACTCACACCAAGCACCAGACATACATACAGACACACACA
Source organism: Protopterus annectens (assembly GCF_019279795.1). Taxonomy (NCBI): domain Eukaryota; kingdom Metazoa; phylum Chordata; order Ceratodontiformes; family Protopteridae; genus Protopterus; species Protopterus annectens. Next base: position 1,550,264,551 of record NC_056746.1, on the reverse strand, counting down.
CACTGTGGTGACCACACATGTGTATACGGACAGCCGACGTGTGTGATGCACCTCACCGGCGAATGTCATGCTTCCCACACTGACATATGTACAGATCTCTACAATGGTGTACAGGGATGTGTAGCAACTGGAACATATTCCCCGCGATATGTGGCATCCCTGGTCACACATTCAGACACACATGGCAGTGCTGGGAATGATACACCTGCCATATGATGACACGTTTGATGGACATGCAGCGTTATTGATTGCATTATGTGTACCAACGCTATATCTGGCAAATGTGCTGCGATATGCACACAGGAGGTTGTAGGTGTTGCAGGTGCCATATGACATATAGTTGTTAACACCTGACCGCTGTGTATGCATTATGTCAGCACCATCACGTAACAGCGACATAGCGTACAGTTAGCACATGGCATGATAGGATGGTGTGTGACACAACTGTGAGCCACCCCCTGCACACATACATCTAGACAGGTGGTTCACCACATTATGTATACACATCCCTCCATACGTGCTGTTTGTATGTCACCGTATACAGATGTCAATGATGGGTCTGCATTGCATCTGCATGTCGTAGGTAGGTACAACTATGTTACGGACATCGGCAACTGCACATGCATGTTTGCTGCATGCACAGTACAGATGTCACATGTGTCTCCTGTTGCCATGCTTGTATGCATTGCTATTATTGGACAAGTGTGTTGACATACATAACACATGGACTGCGGTATGATATCACGGGTGTCACAGGCGACCAGTACAAGGGTATGTGTCCCGGTCAACACTGCTACCCCCTGTAGTCTGAGCATTCAACAGACATGGGCCCACCTTCAATTCACGTGTGTAGCATTGATTAGGCCAGTGTTATGCACGAGGTACATCAAAGGCCATGTATGTATGTGTTGTGTGTGCAATCCATGCACACATCCACACAATCACATGTATGACATACCCAGACATGTGTTCATTGGTATACAGCAACAGTCAGGTGTCACAGCTGTGTAAGGGCCATGGTATGTCTTTAGCCGACCTGTTCATGTATACTGGTATCATTGCAATGCATAACAGCTGTTGGATCCCTGTTGGTACGTGTGTACTCTGCACAGCTGGTGTACACTGCTGTACAGCCCAGTGGTCATGTGTGACATGGTGTTGTGGGACCGTAAGGCTGTGTAGTGCTGCACCAATGACATGGTGCTGACTTTACAGCTACAGTGTACTCTGCAGTGTGTACGTGTGACCTGCACCTGTGACAGCTGTGATGGCAGCTGTGTGTGTACAGGTCACTGCATGTGTGACCGCCCTGTGCGTGAGGGCAGTTATACCTTACTGTGCCCTTCTGTGTGTACACTCTATCTGCATGCAAGATTGTCCTTTGCAACTGCTAAGTGTGTGAGCATGCCCAGTACACCGTTGTGTAGATGGACACACAGTACATTCCACACTGCGCCCTTCCATGATTAGACTCCGTGTGCATGCAAGATGGCCCTTTGCAACTGCTAAGTGTGTGAGCATGCCCAGTATGCCATTGTGTAGATGGACACACAGTACATTCCACACTGCGCCCTTCCGTGGTTAGACTCCGTGTGCATGCATGATGGCCCTTTGCAACTGCTAAGTGTGTGAGCATGCCCAGTACGCCGTTGTGTAGATGGACACACAGTACATTCCACACTGCGCCCTTCCCTGATTAGACTCCATGTGCATGCAAGATGGCCCTTTGCAACTGCTGTATGTGAGCATGCCCAGTATGCCGTTGTGTAGATGGATACACAGTACATTCCACACTGCGCACTTCCATGATTAGACTCCGTGTGCATGAAAGATGGCCCTTTGCAACTGCTAAGTGTGTGAGCATACCCAGTATGCCATTGTGTAGATGGACACACAGTACATTCCACACTGCACCCTTCTGTGATTAGACTCTGTGTGCATGCAAGATGGCCCTTTGCAACTGCTAAGTGTGTGAGCATGCCCAGTACGACATTGTGTAGATGGACACACAGTACATTCCAAACAGACGTGTGATACTAAGCGTGTGGGCATGGCCATTGACATCCTGTATAGCCATGGTGGTCATCCAGGCACCAGATGTCCAATTTCAATGTCACGATGGATGCCTACATTGAACACACTTGTTGCTCTCTCGAAGGGTGTACTGTCTGTGGTGCATCCCATATCTATTTAGTGTTGTTGTGCTCCGTAGATATTTAGTTGGCCCGATGACAGCACTGCCATGTTTGTGTATGTCTACCTTGAGACGGTAATATGCTTTCAGACCGCTCACTCTCTAAACATTCCCTATCGGCATCTTTGCCTTTGCGGATGATGTCACCCACCTAGAAGTATGCCTCTGGGAGTGCTGTGTTCAGTAATCTTGGTAGCGCATTCTGTAAATGCGTAATGCTGTAGTGTGTTAGAGTAGGTAGGTGTATGTTCAACTCCCGGCCCTTCCAAGTGTGTGTGTGTGTGTGTGTGTGTTTCCAGCTGCCTGGGGACACAGTAATGCTTTTAGATGCCTCACAACACATACATTCCCTATCAGTGTCTTTGCCTTTGCGGATGATGTCACCCACCTAGAAGTATGCCTCTGGGAGTGCTGTGTTCAGTAATCTCGGTAGCGCATTCTGTAAATGCGTAATGCTGTAGTGTGTTAGAGTAGGTAGGTGTATGTTCAACTCCCAGCTCTTCCAAGTGTGTGTGTGTGTGTGTGTGTGTGCGTGTTTCCAGCTGCCTGGAGACACAGTAATGCTTTTAGATGCCTCACAACACATACATCCCCTATCGGTGTCTTTGCGGATGATGTCACCCACCTAGAAGTATGCCTCTGGGAGTGCTGTGTTCAATAATCTCGGTAGCACGTTCTGTAAATGCGTCATGCTGTAGTGTGTTAGAGTAGGTAGGTGTAAGTTCAACTCCTGACCCTTCCAAGTGTGTGTGCGTGTGTGTGTGTGTGTGTGTGTGTGTGTGTGTGTGTGTGTGTGTGTGTGTGTGTGTGTGTGTGTGTGTGTTTCCAGCTGCCTGGGGACACAGTAATGCTTTTAGATGCCTCACAACGCATACATCCCCTATCGGTGTCTTTGCGGATGATGTCACCCACCTAGAAGTATGCCTCTGGGAGTGCTGTGTTCAATAATCTCGGTAGCACGTTCTGTAAATGCGTCATGCTGTAGTGTGTTAGAGTAGGTAGGTGTAAGTTCGATTCCCAGGCCTGCCAGATGTGTGTGTGTGTGTGTGTGTGTGTGTGTGCATGCTCCTGTCCGCCTGGGGACTCAGGTTATGTTTTTAGATGCTTCGCAACACAGATGTAACCTGCTGATGTCTTTGTCTTTGCGGATGTTGACACGCACCTAGTAGAATGCCTGTGTGTCTGCTGTGTTTAGTAATCTCGGTAGCGTGTTCTGTAAATGCGTCATGCCGTAGTGTGATAGGGTAGTCATGTGTAGGTTCAAATACCAGCCCTGCCACATGTGTATGTGTGTGTATGTCTGTATCTCTCTCTCTCTCTCTCTCTCTATATATATATATATATATATATATATATATATATATATGTATATAATCTATTTTCTGCCCATAACTCTGCTCTTGCATGGACAGCTGACTGTTTCATGTATCGCATATTTGCATAGCTTTCACATACCAATGGGGTATGTTGCAAATCCCAACATTGTCCATGCAATGTCCGTGTTACGGGTGGTGTTACACGCCCTTACAGGCATTTGCTGTATATCTTGGCAGACATCTACCCTTGCTGTACTCTCACTGTACTCGTACACGCCGGAGGCTTCATGTATCATGGCCTAGTTTTGATGTGTGTATGTGTATTTGTGCTGTGTGCATGGCTGTGGGTATATCCCACTATCATCATTTGTAAAGGTGACAGCCCTATAGGTTTTTCATGTAGACTGCTGTGTCATTTGACATTTCAGCACATACCTGCGGACAGTACTGCACGTCCTACTGCAGCGCATTTCATACCTTCTGAGTTATCTTGCAGTCAATATTGCTGTTTCCTCACACATGTATCTGTTTCTGTTCATACCACTCCACCTCCTAGAGCAAGTTGCTGGACAAGGCCTTATCTGATAGTGGGACACATAGGGGCAGTATTGACATGTTGCTCTTACAAACGTAGATAGTTGACACAATAACAGGTTTTGCATTAGTATGGCTTTTCTGTCGGATTTGGTGTCTTACTCACACGTTTGTCATTATTTCATGTCTTCAGTTATCATGAAAGTGCCAGAATGTTACTGTTGTTACGTGGAACACACCAAACATATGAGGCAGAACTCTTCACATTCTGCGTAAATCTGTACAGTTGCAGAGTATGTGTCTGCTACAAAATACCAACTTTCTGACACCAATACACACAATGTATGGCGGCATCACAGGCCACATGCCATTACATTTATATTGCAGGACACACCCACCCAGACAGTTGTATTCCTCACACAGGCCAACAGATGCTTATCCACACTAATTGCTCTATCATGTACCGTATGTGTGCGCCAGTATTTGCGCTTTCCGTCAGTGGCAGAGCTCACGTACGTGTCTGGGGGACTGGGCATTGTTACGGTGACACTGCATGACACCCTGAGGGACACATTACTTTTGTGTCTATTAACCTTCCACATTGACATTCACAGGGCATACGTTGTCATTCACATTTGTCGGAGTACATGCGTATGACTTGTACATGTTTTCTCATTTGTCCTGATGTCTTTCTTCTCACCTGTCCACCTAGTATCACTAGTTCTGTACATATATTTTGGACAGGTTACCTTCATACTCCTAACCTGTACACATTATGGGTAAACGCCCTGATGTTTGACCTTTGCCCTTGTTACATTTGTCATAGTGATGTGCCTTTCTGGCAAATTGCTGGCAAGGCATTACGAACTGTGCAGTAAATAATAGTGACTGACATTTCCATTACATGAGTAGTAACACTCATAACATCCATATTCATGGGTACGCCAGTATTCTCACCACGTTCTGACTTTGTCTGGGGTATATCTAATATAGTCCCTATTTGTATTTCATGTACTATGCCTTAGTGCAGCTGTGTTATTCTGACAGTTTGCCAGTTATGGGTACTATCTTGGTCTTACACATGTCCATCCATGATAATCGCCTACATGACATATTGCCAAAATGGTTTCCGCAATATCCAGTGGATGGTTTGACCCATTATTGAGAATATAGGCGTGTGCTATACCCACATCACTCCCATGGGGCGGGCCTACGAAATCTCTGCCAAACAACACCTAGGCCCATTTCTGCATACCCATGATTCCCATACCTGACAACCCTCTACAGTACCCATTGCACATGTTTAATGTGTGCGGTACTGAAGTGTGGAGACACTTATATGCACTCCCCACTCTCCAGATATCAGTTCGTACGTCATACATTCTATCGACACATGTGTCATCACCCTTGCACCTGATACTGTTGCATGTACAGCTATTTCGTATTTGCTGCGGTCACTTATTTTGCGTCAATGTCGGTTGACACTACGTAAGAATCAATTTTTGGAGTCCTGCAATGGACACCTATCTGCATGTTTAAAGTGTAGAACTTGCTGGACTGTCACTTTCTGGCCAATGGTTTGGAATGCAGCAGTTTATTCACCTTTCATGCATGTCTGTTTGTCTACCCATATTAGCTATAACGTGGCCTATTTATGTACATATGTCATATCTACGGGACATAAGTCTGTTGTGTATACATATATACATGTACAATCCTCATTTCATAACTTGCTTTGGTTTACGTTTGTGGATTATGTGTATACACATATATCTATATCCATACCATACCTTTCAACTATACAGATTGTTGCAGAGTGTACAGCTGGTTGCCCCTTTATCTTCGCTGTGTTTTACATAAACCTGTGTCTATCTGGCAATGCAGTGGCATTTCATTTGAGACTTACGATGGGGAATTCTGGCAAGCAGTTCAGGTTATGACTGCATACCCTTCAGAGAATCCATGCTACTGACACACCCGTTATTCTATCCACTTTCTATGTTTGTTCTGGCACATATCTGGGGTTTGTCCCTATGTTTACTGGTAGTTTGCATGGCTTTGTCCGGTTTCATACTTTACGAGGTTAACAGGTTTGAGCCATGTATACCTAACGTGGGGGAAACAGCATTCATTTACTATGCTGTGAGCGGATCATACACGCACAGGCGCACTTGCATTTCCTTATTGTGGGTTACGCGCAGGCGCTCATGCATATCCTTATTGTGGGTTACATATGTTTACTAAGTCTTTGTGCTTACGTGGGCTTTATTACTTGTGACAGTATCAGTAATTATCTGTAATCCGGTTAATGGACGTATGCGAAACACACGTTCACCTTTACATATTTAACTGTCTGTACAGCACAGATGCATTCATTACACTTTCACATTATATGTGCTGTAGTCATTGTTCAACCGGAACTGCATTCACGTTGGCCGGATGCTGTAACCACTATACGTTTGGTGTTCTGACTCATTTATATGCATACCCATAGTACATAGCTACATTAACATATGCCTCACCGCTTCACTTACGTCACAGGCATCCATTCTCCTGCTGGGAAAAATGCGGTACTACATGTTACACAATCCCTATTCCCTACTGCTCTGGACCCAAGCTGCATATTTAATCACTGCAGGGATATTCAGAACCCAAAGGCTTATAGTCCTGACAAATACAGGTCTTTAATTGTCAGGCTGTTCATGTGGTGATCTGGGTTTAGGCTTGTCCGCCTGGTGAACGGAACTGCCCTGACCATGTTCAAATGTCAGACAAAGCACATGGACAGGGTTTGTCCATTTTAAACATTTAATCTGTCTTTACAGACACAGGTGTTTGGGCACCTGTCAGCAGCTTATGATGTTGGTAATACATAATATGGGTGGGGGTGGTTACAATACATAATCCACGGTGAGTGGTGTTCCCATTCACATTTGACTATTTCCTGTATTCATTCTTACGAGGGTTATTATTTTGCACATGACTTAACTATGAATTAACTATGGGTATGCAGTAGTACAGTCAACATATGTGACGGTTTGTTACAGTATATATGTACGGACCTCTGTAATACTGGGGACTACCCCACATCCTTCACAACATTTCCTGCTTATGTACATACTATTATTCAGTGAACTTTCGAAGCTTGTGAGAGCAGTAATTACATCTGTCCCTATTTGTCCACCCATCCTTTTAGGCTTTGTCCAGGTTTTGTTGCTGTAATAGGTTGAGAGGTGGTGTCGGTATGTGATTGAGTTGAATATATACTGTCGATAATTCCGTGGGGAGTAGGGTTACCACTTGTTCCTCTTTGCGAGGGGAGGTCCCACTTTGGACAGTTGTGTCCTGCGATGACACCTAAGACATGGCAAATGTCCTGTGATTTTAAGACAATAATATATTTCTTATTTTCTTTACTACTTGCATGATACAGGTATTTTGTATCTGGTACACATAACTATTATTTGGGATAGCATAAGCTATTCAAATGCTATGGAATAAGCTTTTATCTTGGCATACATATGTAATTCTGTCCTTTGCACTGGCCAGGGGTATGTTTTATCCTGCAAATTCTCACATTTCTACAAGGGATGCCCCACCTTGGCCATCTGAACAGGTGGAACCCTAGTGGGGTGACCTGCATGGTGGACAGCTGTTCCATCCTGCCTAGTATGATTTGCATGTCTGTGTAGAAACTGAACAGTACCGTGACTACATATACATGTTTTGTCCAGATGTGTACAGTACTGGACACCGTGGCGTGTAAACAACTCTGGGGTTTCAACAGGTTACTTATCCCATGCGGGATGTACACACATTTTGCCGTAACATTAACGCGCGGGCATTTGGATTTACGTACCTGTGATGGGATGTTTACAAACGTGGGATACATATTTGCAATCCTGACACTGCCTACGACGATACTTCCTACTACATATGGGGAATACTTGCTATGTGTAGGTGTACGGATGCGCAGGGCTGGTAGCTGGATTTGGTGGGCATTTGGACATTGGTGTGGGTTATGTGCTATACAGGGATTGTTGCGTATTGCATTTGCATGCATGGGTTCTGCTTTTGGATATCCTGGTTCCGCATATAGCATCCTATGTTTATGTGACGGTTACGTTCCTGTTCATGTGTATAGCACATTTTAATATACATATGTTTGTGTGTGTTTGGTATACAATTTGGACTGTCAGGTTTCTTTACGTTTGTTATATAGCCACAACTGCCCAGCTGTGTACTATCACTACCATTGTGGGACTGCTGGTGACCATGCCCATGGGGCTAGACGTGTGTATTGGCGGCGCGCTGACATGATGCGCTTCACTTCCACTGGGTATAACTTCTGACAGTGCAGTACATTACGGACACACGATTTTAAATATCATTTGTTCCATGGACGAACACTCATATTGTGTTGCGTACATTTCTGTTTGGTTCTCCATTTTGTGTGGCCAGGAACTGTCTTGCATGCTTTGCATACGTTTCATTATCCACGGACACTGACAGGTGCGATTACTATTGCAGGCAGGCTATGATATTCAGCAGTTTAGGTTGCTCATCGCCAACCGACATTGACACGCCTCCGGGCGCAGCTTAGTAATGCCCCATGCACTTGCGCATGTGTCCTATGCACGTGGATGTGGTAGCGGCGCACCTTCATTGATATGTATATGGCGCTACTACACCATTTATACGCCGCACGGCCGGCGCAGGCCTTACACCGGCCTTGTGCTGAGCTTCATGAATCCGGGGGATGGTTCTTTCCTACCTCCCCCTGCACAGTCCTATTTTGCTTTCCCTTTGTTCTTCCCCCTGCATGCCCCACATTTCACCACTTTCCTATCTACCCCATTTTAACACTTATAATCTGGTCAAAAAAAAAGAATCATAAACAGTGCACATAAGTGGCAAAAAAGAAACAAAACAATGGAGCCCATCACTTTTTGGCTTCTATGTTTGTGTAGACTTTGGCATCATGCACCAATGCCAAGTGACACTGAACATCTCTTTCTTGCTGCAGTTACCTCTGTGCAATGCCACTTAAATAGATTGCTCTATGGTAAAACACAGTAACACATGGTAAATGTAGCTTAAAGTATGATCTTATTAAATTATTAATACATATGTAAAAGTATCACACCTGGAATCAAACCCGATAGCTGTGTTCAAATAGAAATGTGTCAATGCATTTATACCTCCTAACACAGAGGCAGCTAAGCAGCAGGTTTGTTTCATACACTCAGTACTACATCTCATCATTTTAGCAATGAGCCTTGTTTAACATTTTGCAAACAGGGGAAAATCGAATAAATCTGTATCTCCCATGCACAAACAGTTTGCAACCATTGCTCAAACCCACTGCTCAGAGGTGCACTATGCAAAGTCGACAATAGCATGCATTACTGTTGTTTACTGCCCATTTAGTGTTCCTGATATGTCAATATTTATGGAAATAGAAAAAAAATGAAAGCCCTATCTAAGAAAATATCACATATTTACAATGCAGCTATGTTTTACCTCCCCCCATGCATGGCAAACCTGGTCTCTCAGTACTTGTTCACAAATATATGAAATCCACTACATAAATAAATAACACATCTTGCATTATATACCATGCACATCTTTAGAATGAAAATCTTCTTTTTCTTTTAGCTGTTCCCATTAGGGGTCACCACAGTGGATTATCTGTTTCCATTTCTTCCTGTCCTCTGCATCTTGCTCTGTCACACCAACCACCTGCATGCCCTCTCTCACCACATCCATAAACCTTATCTTAGGCCTTCCTCTTTTCCTCTTACCTGGCAGCTTCACCCTTAGCATCCTTTTCCCAATATACCCAGCATCCCTCCTCAGCACATGTCCAAACAAACGCAATCTCACCTCTCGGGCTTTGTCTCCAAACTGTTCAACCTGGGCTGACCCTCTAATATACTTATTACTAATCCTGTCTACCCTCGTTACACCTAGTGCAAATCTTAACATCTTTAACTCTGCCACATCCAGTTCTGACTCCTGCCTTTTTGGCAATGCCACTGTCTCTAACCCATATAACATAACTGGTCTCATTACCCTCTTGTAGACCTTCCCTTTCACTCTTACTGGTATTAGTCTGCCACAAATCACTCCTGACACTCTTCTCCACCCACTCCACTCTGCCTGTACTCTCTTCTTCACCTCTCTTCCACACTTGCCATTACTCTGAACTGTTGATCCCAAATACTTAAACTCATCCACTGTCGCCAACTCTGCTCATTGCATCCTCACCATTCCTCTATCCTCCCTCTCATTCACACACAAATATTCTGTCTTAATCCTGCTGACCTTCATTCCTCTCCTCTCTAGAGCATATCTCCACCTCTCCAGGGTCTCCTCAACCTGTTCCCTACTCTCACTACATATCACAATGTCATCTGCACACATCATAGTCCTCAGGGACTCCTGTCTGATCTCGTCTGTCAACCTGTCCCTCCCCACTGCAAATAATTAAGGGCTCAGAGCTGATCCTTGATGTAATCCCACCTCCACCTTAAATGCATCTGTCACTCCCATTGCTTTCACCACTGTTACACTACCCTTGTACATATCCTGTACCACTCTTACATACTTCTCTGCCACTCCTGACTTCCTCATACAATACCACACCTCATCTCTAGGCACCCTGTCATATGCTTTCTCTAAGTGCACAAAGACACAATGCAATTCTTTCTAACCTTCTCTGTACTTTTCCATCAACAATCTCAGAGCCCTTCTTAACCTAGCTTCTACTACTCTTTCCCATAATTTCATGCTGTGACTGATCAATTTTATCCCTCTGTAGTTACTACAGCTCTGCACATCACCCTAATTTTTAAAAATCGGTACCAAAACACCTTTTCTCCACTCCACAGGCATCCTCTCACTTTGCAAGATTTCATTAAACAATCTGGTTAAATATTCCACTGCCATTTCTCCTAAACACCTCCAAGCTTCCACAGGTATGTCATCTGGACCAACAGCCTTTCCATTCTTCATCCTCTTCATAGCTATCCTTACTTTCTCCTTGCCAATCCATTGCACTTCCCGATTCACTATCACCACATCATCCAACCTTCTCTCTCTCTCTCATTCTCTTCATTCATCAGCCCTTCAAAGTACTCTTTCCATCTGTTCAACACACTCTCCTCACTTGTGAATACATTTCCCTCATTATCCTTTATCACTCTTACCTGCTGCACATCTTTCCTAGCTTGGTCCCTCTGTCTAGCCAATCGGTACAGGTCCTTTTCTCCCTCCTTAGTGTCCATCCTTTCATAAAACTCTCCATATGCCTTATCCTTAGCTTTCGCCACCTCTCTCTTTGCCATGCACCTCATCTCCTTAAACCTCTGTCTACTTTCTTTATCTCTCTGACAATCCCACTTCTTCTTCGCCAACCTCTTTCTCTTTATACTCTCCTGTACTTCCTCATTCCACCACCAGGTCTCCTTGTCCTCCTTCCTCTGTCCAGATGTCACACCAAACACCTATCTAGCAGTTTCCCTTACTAGCTCTGCTGTAGTTACCCAGCTGTTCGTTACTCTTCACTGCCACCCAGTGCCTGTCTTAACTCTTTTCTGAACTCCACCTCACAATCACCCTTTTTCAGTTTCCACCATTTGATCCTTGGTGCTGCCCTCACACTCCTCCTCCTCTTCTTGATCACCAGTATCATTCTACAGACCACCATTCTACGCTGCCTAACTACACTTTCCCCTGTCACCACTTTACAATGTCCAGTTTCCTTCAAACTGGCCCTCTTGCATGGGATATAATCCACCTGTATGCATCTCCCTCCACTCTTGTATGTCACCCTATGCTCCTCCCTCTTGTTAAAATACGTATTCACCACAGCCATGTCCATCCTTTTTGCAAAATCCACTACCATCTGACCTTCTGAATTCCTTTCCTTAACACCATACCTACCCATAGCTTCCTCATTCCCTCTGTTTCCTTCACCAACATGCCAATTGAAATCTGCTCCAATCACCACTCTCGCACCCTTGGGTACAGTCATCATCACGTTATCCAACTCACTCCAAAAGTTTTCTTTCTCATTGATCGCACATCCAACTTGCGGAGCATATGCACTAACAACATTCATCATTACACCATCAATTTCCAGCTTCATAAACATCACTCTATCTGACACTCTTTTCACCTCCAAAACACTCTTGGCATACTGTTCCTTCAGGATAACCCCTACCCCATTTCACCTCCCATCCACACAATGATAGTACAATTTGAACCCACCTCCAATACACCTTACATGTTCTAATTTTCCAATGCTTGTAGTAATGTGGACACCTGTTTGCATATAGTTTGTGAACCTGTCTCTTAAAGTATACCTGTACATTGGAACACAACCTCTAAATATTACACAATGCACACTCAGCAATCTGGTAGCATGCCGAACTTGCACTATCTTGATAGATGAACATGCCTACATATCCATTTCAGCCAGCCCTCCCAATCTCTTTTCTCCAGCCTCCACTGCTGATGTCATCCACTACAAGTTGTTCTACAGCCTTGTAAAAGCGGACTTGTGTTGTCATGCCTGCGAAAAGTACTGAGTCCTCTAGTATGTGTATTTAGGTAGGGGTTCTGTTCTCACTACAGTCAACTGGGAGGTGTGTGTGTCTTATCTAGTCAGAGAAGCATAAGTGTGTATCCTACAGTTACCACCCCAATGCCATGGATTGCCAATATTTCGACCCTTGCACATGCCTACAAATCCAGTTCAGCCAGCCCTCCCAACCTCTTCTCTCCAACCTGCACTGCTGATGTCATCCACTATAAGTTATCTTGCAACCTTGCAAAACTCAGACTTGTGCTGTGGCACCTGCATAAAGTACTGACTCCTCTAGTCTGTGTACTAAGATAGGTAAGGGTTCTGTTCTCACTACAATCAAAGTGTGTGTGTGTGTGTGTGTGTGTGTGTGTGTGTGTGTGTGTGTGTGTGTGTGTGTGTGTGTGTGTGTGTGTGTGTGTGTGCACTTGCTTGACATTAGAGAGAGCATTTTATACCAGCATACAGTTATAGTTTATTTTTGGATGTGTAGTAGTCCCATCAGTGCAGGGTCAAAGAGTGGCCTGTAGGGCAGGCACAGGTTATCTCATCCTATACAATGCAGAGTACAGTGACAGAGCTTTCAGTCTAGCTACATGCGTCATGACATGGTTTGTAGGGCCTGTATTTTCCTGTTAAGATACCCCTGCTGTTTCCTCATCTGCTGCAGGTATGTGGTGAGGTACATGCAAAAGTGTGCTTTATACTCTATTACTGTTCTGCTGAGGATTGATTACCTTGCTACATTCCCCAAATCTGGATATAATGGCCTAACTTATGAGGTGCATGATGCAGCCTTTGCGTACCACTGTGGACACTTGGTGGCCATTGTTCAGACTGCTGTCTTCCTGTGTTCCCAGATCTGGCTCTATCGAGTTTCAGGATAGGAGGAGTGTTGTCAATGCTGTAAGTAATGGGAATTTCCACTTTGCAGAAGGCCACCTAATGACTCATCTATCCCTTTATTTGTAGACCATGTGTCAAATATTTTTCTGTGTTAGCCCCTCCTGTATTATGTTACCATCACTGGTGAAGTCAATGATTGCACCCAATATGTGAGAATCCACAAACATAGTAAGCCAAAGTCCATATACTATGGCCTGGACTGTTGAGAAATAGAGTCCACACAGCAATGGGACAAGCACATATCCTTGGGGTATGACAATAGTGACAGTTGGACTGGTAGATGTTGATTCACCAGGTTTAACAGTATGTGTTCTGTCAGTGAGCCAATTGGTTAACCATCTAGTGACATAAGGGTTAATCATGAGCTGGGAGAGTTCCTCAATGATACCTGAGTGGGGGATTGTGTCCACACCCTATCCCAAATCCAGATGGGCAGTAAGCACTGCCTTACCTTCATCCAGGCATATCACACAGACTGAATGGACTGTGACAACATCACAAATCACCTATAGCATGACTCAGAACATACAACTGCCTGACATGGTTGCATATATACTTCAACACACCCTCCACATGGACTATGTTCCTGTAGAAGTGTGTACATCAACATGCATCCATCTGAGTTGGGGGAGCAGTACATGATGGACACATGTATGGACACATCCTGACTCTTCTCATCTGTGAGGTAGCCTAACATGTCATCATGGACCTTTTCTAAATGCACGGTAGTAATATCACGGCTGTGTGCATCAGATATGTGTGGCATCTAAATCTGTTGAAATGTGTGGAGTGACCTATATCTCTGGTGCAGTGCTCAGGTCCATACATCAGGGCTGTCTACTAGGCCCTTTCTGTCCATTATTTAAGTCACAGATGTCAAGTATGACATACACATAGTGTGTCCAAGCAGCTACCTGAAGGACTACAGATTGTGGGCAATCATTCACTCAAACTGGGATATTAGTATAATATAGACAGTATAAACACACACCACAGATTTCTGCCACAGGCATGACAATACATGAGATGAAACAAAAACATGGGTGGATTCTTTTTGTTATGCCAAGAAATGTACAAAACAAGGATAATACAGACTTCACACCCTGTAAGCAGACTTGTATGTAACAAAACTACTGAGTATGTGCAGGACATCCACATCATAGGCCATCATATCTCCATAGTTCACAGCCTTCACCACACCAGTGTCTGAGTACAATGCACACTTCCTAATGTCCCTCCCTACACATCTTCCAGTGAGGTGTAACTGACATATACCACCTTTGCCTCGGTGAGCTGTCACACATCTTATCAGCCATACTTAGGTATTCCTTTTGTTGCATTAAATAATACTGTCTGATGGTGCTGATATGTGATCAGTGTTACTGCCACAACTGTCTTCCATTTACATACCGTCATCTGCAGTACATTACAATTCTTCACTCTCCTCTTTCCCTGTGTTCATTCCTGCAATCCATCTGTGTGTCCCTATTCAATACACACACTTACCCTGACTCTTTACTTTAAATGGCAGTCTGTGTACCCTTACAGATCATTTGCACAACTTGCAGAAAATGCATGGAATGGGATTCTGCAATACTCTGCGCTATACACAATGTCCTGTACTGTGCTTGGAACATGCACAGCAATTTATGATAGACCCCGGTAATCACTGTGGAATTCTGCACACTCTTGCTAAGCTAGTTTGCTCTGTTGTAATGCAGTTCACTATCTATGTTGCTGTACATGGTTTACTGGCTGGTAACACTGTAGACAGCCACAAAACTGTACTTGTTTAAGTTTCAACTCGGCTTGCGGAATGAATATGTAATTAGTGCTGCTGCTCACCTCGCAAACATGTAACTTCTGTTTAGGCTTCACTCGAAGCCTACACAATGTTTACTGAATTCCAGGGTTGATGTTTTTTTTTTCTTTTTAACTGGAACTTATAGCACATGGAACAAATAAAGCTCCATGTACTATAAAGAATTATGATCAGGCCACCAATCTTAACCAACAATTATGTGTTCAAGACATAGATGCCAAGATTCACATCTCAAGTTTCACTCTTGAAGTGAATTTTGAATCTATGTCTCAAATATATAATAAGAAGATTAGGATCAGTGAGCCAGTCATAACCCTCTATGTCTGAAATAATTGACACCATTATCTGAACACAAAATATTTTAAACATTGTTGATCAACGGGTATACTCCCAGCATCATGAAACTTTTCTTTTTTTTGCAGACAACCCCCCCACCTTGCAGACCCTGATATAGGAGGAAACCCCCACACCCTTAAATGAATTATATATATATATATAAATATATCTATATATGCTATATATGTCTGTGTATAAAGATATATATATATATATATATATATATATATATATATATATATAGAGAGAGAGAGAGAGAGAGAGCATGAGTGAGAAAGATTGATATGTGTATGTGTATGTGTGTGTGTGTATGTGTGTGTGTGTGTGTGTGTGTGTGTGTATGTATATATATATATATATATATATATTCTCGGTCACCCACATCCCCCGGAATCTTTTTTTAAAGTTTTTTGTCTATCCGTCTAGCATGTCGAGGGATCAGTTGCTAGTGTCCTCTCCTGCTCAGCTGGTGAACCTGGGAATATTGAGGCAATGTTACAATTGCCTCATGTACACAGACAACCCTCTCCTCCTCCCACAAAACACAAATACATGCGAGAGATGCAACTATACGGCCAAACTGGAGGCTGAGTTCTCTCAACATAGGACTGGCAAGACCAGTCAGGAGGAGAAGGTTACCACACACACTATAGACCCAGTCTCACATAGTACCATTACAACCTCAAATCATACACATAAACACACAAAGACATACTGGAGGCTCTGATCAAAAATCTACCAAAACAGCAGAGGCCACCAAAGCAGACACCCAAACAACCACCACCTCAGAACACAACACCTGCAACACATAGACCTCACAGTCAGAGTGTCAAACAGTCACAGCCCTTAAGGCCAAACACAATGCCAGACACACTAGTCATTGGTGACTCCATAGTCAGACACACTGACGTCCCGCTCACCAGACTGAGTAAGGAGAAGGTCACAGTAAGCTGTCTGTCGGGCGCTAGAATCCGCCACATAACGCAAGCACTCAGGTCTCTCAAAAGCAGGTACAAATATGACTCAGTCATTGTCCACGCTGGTGTAAACGACCTGAGACGTACCTCCTTGGACTACATGAAAAGAGACATTGAGGAGCTCTCTGATTATGTAGCCCAGGCAGGTATGACCCTGACCTTGAGCAGTATCCTACCTTCACCAAGAATGATGCCACAATACAGAGATAAGATGATCAGCTTTAACAATTGGCTTAAACACTGGTGTCATTCAAAGGGGATCCAGTATCTGTCTGCCTGGGATGACATGCTGGACAAGCCACGCTGCTTCGCAAGGGACGGCTTGCACCTGTCACCCCTGGGATTCCGGATATTGGCAAAGGCTCTTGCCACCCCCATAGTGCCTTTTTTAGGCAAGGCTCAAATTCTAAACCTACCACCCTAGAACACAAAAAGGAAAAACTAAGGGTAATGCTGCTCAATGCCAGAAGTCTAAATCTCAAAATGCACGCACTCGAGGCCCTTCTCAGTATGGAGAACATCGATGTCTGTGCTGTGACAGAAACCTGGTTCAAGGCTCCTGAGAGTACCCCAGCGATATCAGGTTTTACCTCATATCATGCGTTCCGGCCCCAAAATCCGGACAATACCAAGAAAGGAGGGGGGGTATCCATATTCATCAAGGACACCCACACCTCAAGACTGGTGGCAATGCATGATGCATCGGAGACCATCCAGGTGCAATTAACCATAGGCAAAACTGCTCTGCAAATTGTAGCATGTTACAGGCCACCCTCACAAACTCAGGAACCTCACATGGCCTTCCTGAAAACACTAGAGGGATAAATGTATCACCAAACACCATCATACTAGGTGACTTCAATTACCCTAATATAGACTGGGAACACTACTCAAGCCCAAACACCCTAGCCCAAAAGTTCCTGGAATTCATAAACTCAAATGCCATGGAACAACTAGTCACCATCCCCACAAGAGGAGATAACATACTTGATCTCATCATCACGAACATGGGAGCACAATGTTCAACACCGAAGTATACCCCTCACTGGTGAGATCAGATCACAAACTAATCTCGCTGGAGGTCTTCATCCCACCCCACCTGAAATAAAAAGACCACAGTAAAGAACTTCTCAAAAGCCGACTTCACACTTCTAAAGACTAGTGTGGTCTCCTTTAAGGCCCCGAGCCGGGCCGAAAACAGTACTCAAGCCGCTGAATCACTTACAAATGCCTTCTACCAGCACCTGCAGGCCTGCCTGCATAAGGCAATCCCAAGCAAAACAAAGACTCTTTGTACCAAAGGCAAGCGTCCAGTCTGGTGGACCCCAGCCATAAATAAACTCTACAACAAAAGGAGGAAGCTACTACAAGATAGAGCAAAATCCTTAAAAGGTAAGACACCCTTGATCACTATAAGTAAAAAACTAAGAGCTCTCATAAAATCATCCAAAGCAAATTTCGAGAGAAAAATAGCTAAAGACTCAAAAGACAATCATAAGGCCTTCTTTAGCTATGTTAGAAACCTAGGAGGAAACTCCCAGATATGCTCAGAACTAGTTCAAAATGATGTGAAGATTACTGATCCTACAGACATTGCCAACATACTGGCTGACAGGTTCAGTGCAAACTTCTCCCCCTCCCCAAAAGGAGAGATATCTATACCAAACGATTTCAGCCCCCAAACATCTCCAGCCCAAGTGAGAACTGCTCTCTCCAAAGCAAAACACAGCATCCATGGGACCTGATGGTGTCCCCGGCTGTGTGCTCCACGAACTCAATGAGGAATTAAACCCACAGCTAGGACAGCTGTTTAATCAAAGTCTTACCTCTGGATACGCACCCAGGAGTGGCGCACTGCAACTGTGGTCCCACTTCACAAAGGCGGTGCCTCCACCGACCCTGGAAATTACCGCCCATTAGCTTGACAAGCCTTATCTGCAAAGCCATGGAGAGGATCATAATGGACCTCATAAATAAAGACATAGGGAATTTGCAGACTTTGGATCCAACCCAGTTTGGCTTTGTCAAAGGCAGATCATGCCTTTTAAACTTGGTTGACTTTTTCGAAACAGTCACCAAAGCCATTGATGAGGGAAAGGCAGTCCATACAGCCTACCTCGATCTGGCTAAGGCCTTCGATACAATACCCCACTCGGGTATCATTGGCTTAAATGTTAACCCATACATCACAAGATGGGTTGCAAACTGGCTGAGTGACAGAACCCACAGGGTCAGAGTTGCTGGCGCCATGTCAGACTCAAAGCCTGTCACAAGTGGTGTCCCACAGGGCTCAGTCCTGGGCCCACTCTTGTTTGGCATCTACTTTTCAAGTAAAAGCAAACACAGGAGGGTTATGGCTGACAAAGTTTGCAGATGACTGCAAACTGGGCCATAGTAGAAAACACATCTGACACAGATATCCTTCAGAAGGGTCTCACAGAAACGGATAACTGGTGCCAGAGCCACGGCCTAAAGTTAAATGCCAAAAATGCATAGTCATACCCTTCGGGAAAAACAAGGTTACCCCTAGCTACCAAATAGGTGGCAATCCACTGAGCACAGAAGAAGTTATCAGGGACCTGGGGACCCAGGTTGATAGTAGTCTGTCATTCGACACCCATGTAGCTAAAGTAGTTAGGAAGACCTTCTACATTGCCCACCTTATCATGAAGGGATTCTCATCTAGATCAAGGGAGGTCATAGTCTCCCTTTACTCATCACTCATCAGACCAATGATTGAGTACAATGCCCCATTCGGAATGTATCTGACCCGACACTTGCAGCAGCTGGAGAGGCCACAAAAGTTCCTCACCAAAAGGATAAAGGGTCTGTCCTATGCTGCCCGACTGAAAGAACTCCAGCTCTATTCAGTCGCTTACCGCTTGCTCAGAGGTGACCTTTGCCTAACATACAAGGCCATGTCAAACCCAGATTTGATGAATATGCTTCACCTCAAAAAATCTAGATCCATCAGAGCCACAAGGGCGGGAGACTTAAACCTCGACACGGCTATTAATAGGACGTGCTGGAGGGATAGATTCATCACCCAAAGACTCCCTATGCTGTGGAACAAAATCCCGGTACATGTGAGGCAGAGCACCTCGCTGGCCTTGTTCAAGAGAAATCTTGACCAATGGATGGGAGATCGCAGATATACCCCAGGGATTACCTCAGTGTCACTGCTCGACAGAGGCACAGCAAAATAATGGGTATAGTTCCCCATACTAAAGGGGTGGTGTAAGCCACAAAACGATGGGCTAGGCTTGTAAATGCCCTTGGGCAGATAGCCTAGTATGAACCTATGAACCTATGAACCTATGAACCTATATATATATATATATGTATGTATATATATATATATATATATATATATATATATATATATATATGCACATACATACATACATATTTATATTATATATTATATACACTATCTCTGCGACTGAACAAACTCATGAAAGATGAAAAAATGAAGAAAACACAAAAAAATTCACCATCTTACTTTTCTTTACTATGACAGGACACCAGCAATCTTCCAGGTTTGACATTCTGATCAGTGATTAACCAGGAAGTAACAGTAGGGCTCCCCAGAAATAAACATAACAACTTAAAATTTTGGGTGGATGAAAACATTCAGATTATATGCTGTATACTGATCCTGAATATAAATATGATAGAAACTCAACTAACATGAAGAAGATGACAGAAGAAGAGTTACAGTCTGTGGAGTCCATCCAGGTGCTTTGTATTACCCTGCACATTTTCTCTGGAATTCATTAACAGTCACATAGGAATCACACTATGCCAACATGATGTTAACATGTTAGTGTGATGAGCAGCAGTGTTAATTGAAGATTCATGCTACTCATCATGCCTACATGTTTAAAAGCTGTTTTTCATGGCCAGCAATAGTGTTCATGGCCATGGAAAGGTACTTGCAAGCATGAGGACATAATGTTAACAAAATGTATTTCATAGGTTCATAGGTGTTTACTAGGCTAACGATCACAATGGCCTTTTAAAGCCTAGCCATGCATCCCAAATCTCTGACCAGTTCTGATACTCTTGATAAGTGTAAACATGGGCCTCGGAGATGAACCATTTACAGGTTACCTGTGTCCATTAGAGACATAGGTGGCAGACCATTGATGAATTTCCAGTTTCCCATCCAATTGTCCAAGTTGCACTTGAACTGGGTTAGGGAGGAACTCTGCTTCACATGGATGGGGAGCCTGCTCCACAGACAGGGTAGTCTCTGGGATACATACCTATCTCTCCAGCAGGTACTATTTATATCACAGGCAAGGTTTAAGTCTTTAGAATGGGTAATTCTGGTGCTGTTTGTTTTGTGGATAAACAGGAGGTTCATCAGAGTGGGTCTGACAATGCCCTGTATGCCAGGCATAGATCTCCCCTCAAAACCCCGTAGGAGACAGTGAGAAACCTCTGTGGACGCTCCAGTTGTTGGATATGCTTGGTTAGGTACATACCAAAGGGGGAGTTGTACTCAATGATAGGTCTGATGAATGCCAAATACAGTGGAACAATGACTTCCTTGGACTTAAATGCCATACCTTTGTTTATAAGTTGTGCAACATAGAATGATTTCCTCACCACTGTTGACACGTGATGATCGAAGGCTAGATTACTATCTATGTGTGTCCCGAAGTCCCTGACTACTGGGTCATCTCTAAGATGTGTGTTGTCAGTATGATAGTTACCAGGGACAGATGACTTCCCAAAGGATAATATTATGCATTTCTTGGCATTTAGGTTTAGTCCATGGCTCTGACATCGGTTGTTTGTCTGTGTCAGCTCCTCCTGGAGAACATTTGTGTCAGTGTGAGATTTAATGACAGCTCCTAATTTGCAATCATCTACAGATTTAGTCAGCCAGAGACCATTGACATTGACCTTGACTTCTAAGAAGTAATTGCCAAAAAAGGAGCAGCCCAAGGACTGATCTTTGAGGGACTCCACTTGTGGCTGGCCTCTTTGTAGAGGTGGACTCCCAAATTCTAACTTCCTGGGTCCTGTCTGTGAGCCAGTTGGCTATCCACCAGGTGACATATGGGTTTATACCTAACCTCCTGAATTTGTCAACAATGCCTGAGTGGGGTATTGTGTCAAATGCCTTGGCCAGGTCAAGGTAGGCAGCATGAATGATTTTGCCCTCATCCATTGCTTTGGTGACCTTCTCAAAGAAGTCTACCAGGTTGAGTAGACATGATCTGCCCTTGACGAAACCAAATCAGTTTGGGTCCAGTGTCTGAAGGTTTACTATATATCTGTTGCTCATCTCCATGATAATTCTTTCCATGGCTTTACATATAAGACTAGTGAGACTTAGGGTCTGTAGATGACCCTCATTTGTGCAGAGGGATGACTGTTGCATTTCTTCATTCATGAGGCACAAAGCCTGTTTAGAGGCTACAGTTAAATAGTAATTCCAGAGGCCATGATAGGTCATGTTTCATGCTATTTAGAAGGCATCCTGGGATATTGTCTTGGCCCATTGATGCAGTCTTCTTGGTCCTAGAGAGAGCATCAAGGACTTGTTTCCTAGTGATAGTAGGGGGAGCTATATTTGATGATATTTTCTGAGGGAAGGATGAGGGGAGAAAGGAGTAAAGTTGGAGCTAAATTTATCAGCCAGGAGGTTTGCTATATCTTCTGGCTCAATATAGGTGGCTCCATTTACAATGAGCTCTGTACACAATTGTGTATTGCCTTTGAGGTTGCAGACATAGCTAAAGAATGCTTTGTGGGTGTCCTTGGCCTGAGAGGCCAAACTTACCTCAAATTTGGCTTTGGTAGACTTTATTTATCCTCTGAGTTGTTTGTTTAGTTTGGGAAGAGTGCTTTTATCTTGCTGGGTGCTGCACCTCCTAATTTTTGCTATGGTGTTCTTCCTCCTGTTATATAGCTAATTGATTTTGTAATTCCACCAGGGTGGCTTGTTTTTTGAGTTAGTTCTGTACTTCTTCCTGGTGGGTACAGCGGCCTCTATGCAGTTATTAACATGCTTTTTCATGGTTTCTGTAAACAGTTCTGCACAGGCAGAAGTGTTCACAGGGTTTATTGGAACTTGACATTTAGTTAAGTTCTCAATACATAGGCAATGTTCAGATATGAGCACACACTGCAGCTCAGATATATTAAGGGTAAGTACAGGGAAAGAATACAGAAAGAGGGGAAGTGAAATGGGGGAATGGGTACACCAAATTGTGTTATAAGTGGATAATTAATGTTGAAGAAGAAATGCTTAAAGTGTACTCATATCCTGCAAGGAAAATGTGATGAAAGTATATAGGAAGCATATCTGGCATAAATCCTGCAATACTGATGTAATGATAAGTAATGTCATTAACAGCACTGCAGTTTTGCACATAAATAAAAACAGACATGCTAATAAAAGATGTGATGGGGACATTAAGCTTTAGTGTAACAATGAGGAGTGAAAAATGTTATATACATATCAATTAAATGCTGACCTGAGATAACAGCAAAAATAGATGGTACTTTATGGGATAAATGCATAGTATAGTGTCATTGCGTATACTACAGTGGTGGTGCTGCGGTAGCATTTTCGCCTCACAGTAAGACATTGTCCTGTTCAATTCTCAGCTAGAGCGTCTTCTGTGTTGAGACATGCATGAATGGGCATACCTTTGTTGAAAGTTGTGCATCAGGGCCGGCAACTCGGCGCATAAAACATTTACTGCCAATCATTAGCGGACCGGAGTTCCGCTGTGGTGACCCCTAACCGGGAAAAGCCAAAAGACACAACAACAACAACAACAACATAGTGTCATTGCGTATCAGATGTATATACAGGGAATTTATTTATGCAAGCTGACATCATCTTTGTGTTTTCCACCTAAGCACTTCTATGCAAGAATAAAAGAACCATACAGCTGTAATGTCAGATAAATCAGATGTGGACAATGTGTTTGCAAAGAAATGACAGTGGCACCACTACGAAAGGGGTTAATAACCTACGAGCATGTAATAGACAAGCAATTGTTGTATAATTATGTAAATGCTACTCTAATAACAAACAACATACATAAGTGACAAATGCCAAGACAAAGTGCATGAGATGCCATGAGTCCACTTTTGCCATCGCTAATTTGCAAACATGTCTGACATATGTAATACTGGACATGCTCACATGGAATTACAGGAAACAGTACATAATGCAATTCAACAACAGCAATGCAATAGAATGTGTTGTAACATTTGACTGACCACAGTTTCTGATGGTCTGACAGCATGCCATACAGTAAGAAATGTTTATGGAATCCCTCATCTGTTATTAAGCTGCATAGTGTGATGGAAACAATTGCAGTATTAAAGACATGTCCAAATGAAGACATGCATTACAGAGCGTAATTATCTTGTGAATAGGTAATGCACATGAGCAATGAATGACATAAGAAACATTCACATCATGTCATTTTTGAACACATGCCAGAACAGATATCAGAGAAATACATAACACTCATGGTCACCACAGAAATATCCGTAACGGTCATGTTATGAAGAGCACCCTTGAAGGGCTTACAGTACCTTCCTGTCAAATAAGTATATGGATGATCTACCTGGTAGGAAAAAGCCTGAAAAAATTGGCCCTTCAAGAGTGCCTTAAATATCATCTGTGTGTAAGTCACTGTTGTCTGATACATTTATACAACTGACATCTGTTACCAGATTCAAAACCCTATCACTTATACAAGGCTCTCTCCAGACCTGTGTATT